>NC_090885.1:75089849-75102349 GCF_036669925.1 Montipora capricornis | reverse complement strand
GTGACTCATACTGGGGTATGTAGTTGGTTCTAAATGAAATTTGAGAACTTTATTATAAGCATGTACCCTAGTGTTCTTTACAAGCGTCTTTTACATTCAACTCCGGTAAGAAACGTTGGAACAGGTCAAAAGACAGTCAGTGAAACACTTTGTTTGAAATGCATAGACAGATTTTTTTTGCTATTGGCGCTGCGAAACTGCGGAAAAAATAACTTCTGAGCTATTCATTATCTTGACAGCTATTCCGACCATCAGTTCATTAAAAATTATGACTGAAAATACATCAAAATCTGATAAAGGAAACGTGCTGTACGGATAGTTGTCGCACAACCGGTCTTAAAATGGAATTTTATCTCTACAATCGAAGAGCCAAAAAGGGATACAAAGTCAACAATAAACAAGTAGCTTACAAATACAGCCAAATATCTTGGATGCTTTATATTTTTAACATAAAAGCAATCGAGGCAGCATGTCTTTGTAGCTTCTGAAAAATGACTGCTGAGTTTTTGTGTGCTTTTCCTTTCTCTGAGGCAAAAATCACGTTATAAGACAGCGAACAATACTTCTGTTTTATTTCGGAACTGTTAGAAAGGAGATAGGTGAACTGAACTGTACAAAGATACATTAAGGAATTACAAAATCAAAAGCACTAGGGTTTGGGTAAACAAAACCAAGGCGTTAACCGAGCTGTGCGTTCAATTGTTTGCAAAAGGAAAACTAATTTAATTAATTTAATAACACGTCATGGTGTTCTTACGTCATCCTAATTCTAGTCTTCGTGGCCAAATTTTGCGAGCTGAGCTCGCAAAACTTTATTGAGAGATCGATATCCGCTGAGAACGCGAAAACTTTGTTAACGCGATTAAGAGACAGTATAAAAACGTTTTTTTTTTTCAAACCTATAAATTTCAACTTCAAGTATGAAAAGAACTTCGCCTAAATTAAGTTCCGCTTCCGGTCAATTTCACGCGAGAATTGGGTCAAATATTGGTTTATCATCACCCAAAATTCATGACGTCAATTTTGCCGAGTTATTTGAATGCGAAGAAAACAAGTGTTGTTATTCATTCACGCCTTGAGTTCAAACTGAACGGAGTAAAAAAAAATTGGTCTTCGAAATCAACTCTAACTTGCAAGAGGAACGATTCACAAAACATACAGGTGAAAATGGTAAGATACTTCTTTGTCTACAAGTGTGTACTTGAATTGGTTTAAAGAAATGTACAGGTCTACGTTTTTCTCTCTTTCCGCCGTACACTTTATTTTGGTCAGGCTTATTTCCATTTAGGAATACAGAGGTTTAATATATATTTTTTAGTTTTTAACTGAATAGGAATAAATTGTGCCGAGCTATGTGAAATTTTCAACAATGGCAATTTTGTAATGGGTGTCATTTCGTCCCAAATCGGTTTAGAAAAGGCGAGTTTTACTAAACTTCTTGATGCATTGAGGATAAAATCACCAGAAATGTCAACTGCAGCAGAAGGGGAACAAGACAACCCTCCTTAATTATCTCTCAATTACATGGCATTTACAATTAGGTAATCAACATGAATACTTAGTTCGGGATTTTTTTCTCCAAAGGTATTTGGCTTCGAAAAACATAGACCGAAGAAATTAATGCTTCCGGTACATTCTATTTATCAGTCAGCAATCAATCTCAGTTTCTCGTCGGTGTTAGTTTCCGCTGGGCTTTAGCTATAACTTTGATGACGTGCTTGAACAAATGTTTATTGACTTTTCATTTAAGAACGAAATAAAAGGCGCATTCATTAGCTATTAAAGTCAGAGCTTCAAACGCAGATTAACAATTACGTTGTCACCTTTCATTTCAGTACGTAAAAGAGAGAAAATTCTCGGCTAATTGTAGTCACTAAAGTTTTAAAACCAGACGTTTTTGCTCACGTTTAATAGTGAATGTTTTATTTTTATTTAAATTTTCATAAGAGAGAGCTTTATTTATCTGAATTTCTCCCTGGATTGGTTTGATAAGTAAGAAATGAGATAGAAATATGCTGAGTTTCTTATTATAATTGCTGTAACATATCTGGTCACTCCGCCGACTGAGGGATCATCATCTAAAACAGTTTTCTTCGCTAACCCTTAACCTTAAAGGCTTCAATCTAAAACTTAAGCTTATCTTTCATTTTCAGGAGAGGTCAATGGATTGTTTGACTTTGCCAGCAAACTATGAAATACCAACCAAACCTCGAACCTTATCTGTAAACAGCAGCGCTAACATGAAGAGCATCCGATCAGTTGTCTTAGGAAAGGACGGAGTGGGAAAATCAGGTATGTTAAACAAAAACATTCCATTTCTCCCTTCCTTGTTTACCAAGGAATTAATATTTTATTGTAAACAAAGGATTCTAATTTTCATCTAAGAGGTCACTAAATCCCGTTGAGTTGCGTTCAGTCAATACTGAGTTATTTGTCACGTTTTTGGACAAAATGTTCCAAAATGTTTGCGTTTTTGGCTGTCGCCGGCTAAGGTTTCTACTTTGGATAATAAAAATAGTTATGGACCTAAAAATAATTGAGCGAGATAAGAGATTTACTTCCTCAAAAAACAACTCTGTTTTTAGAATAAAGAAATGAACTTTTCACGCAAACTGTGAATGACTTCGTCCTTGGTCTTGAAAATATCACGCAGGATAGAGTATGCACCGGAGAAAAAGGAATTTTCTTACAGCTCAGAGTTAAATTTATGGCGGCTCCGTAACTCTTCCTGCTATACCTGAAAGTCTTGACATTGAAAAATATCCCTAACCGATGAACAGAAATTCGATTGTAACACTGTACGGAATACGTGCCGATGCATTGCAGACATCGGCGTTACCAGAATCGTTTTAAAATTGTTGACTGAAAAGCTATTAATTGATTTGCACTTCTGCACCAATTGTCACACGGAATATTTTCACGTCCTCCTACACTGAAGCGCGCTTGGTGCTTCCTTTAAACAGGAATCAGTCACACACAGGTGAATAAACATCCATGCCAACATTCCACTAACCAAAAAACTCAGTATTCTTATACAAAAAGGCTTCATTTTATCAATACATCAATCAACTGACCATGTTATAAAATAATTATTACTTTTTTCTCCGAGACATTGACTGATAAAAAAGAAACATATTTCCAGTTCCCTCTTTTCTTTAAACACTAGAACCCAAACTATGGCGATGCTGTTAAATAATATAAGAATACAATTGGGGTACGCGAAGAAACATTTCTAGGAGAGGAGCATGGAACGCATGAAGTGAATCCACATCACGTACGTTTATTCCCGCAGGGTGAGACAAGCCTTCACGTACGCGCGAACTCCCGCATCCCAACAAGTTAGATCTCTTCAGTGTCAACATCATTGTATATCTTTTTTTCATTTGTCTTTGCGGCATTTTATTATCGTTTGCAGCGTTCACTGTCAGACTTCTGACGAAGCGTTTCATCGGGGAATACGACAGTTCATTAGGTAAGCAGTTCTAAAGACGCGCGAAAGGCATGCGCACCAGTCATTCTACACGCAACATGTGCTGTTTCAAGTTTCAACCAATGAGATGCAAGGGCAACTTTGCAATCTTTTTCCCGCCGCTTTTAAGAAACTTTCTTATAATTGCTTCGAATGATTGATCTTGGTTTTCACGAGGCTTAACTGCATGCAAAAAAGATCAAATTTGTTTCTTTTGTTGTTATAAGTTTGCAGCTGTTCTTCTTGTTTAGTGCTCATACTGTTTCATCAATCCGCTTTTTCTCAGAGGAAACGTATCGTCACCGCGTTGAAGTTGACGGTCAGAACATTCTCTTAGAAATCTTGGACACGGCAGGTCAAGTAAGTGCCAATTATTAGTTTCATCTTTTACGTATGTTTATAATTATATATTTTATTTTCTTATTTATTTCGTTTTTTACTTAATATTCATTAAGAGCAGTCAGAGCCGGCATAAGATTTTCAGCGAACGTACAATACTTATGCGCCGATCAAATCGAAACTTCAACATCCCCCCCGCCCCCGGGCAAACCCCGGTCATTTTACTATCTTCTGTGCCCGGGGAGTGGGGAGTTTGACCTTTGCCTGCGTGGGGAAGGGGAAATTGAACCGGAAGTGCCAGGTTTCAAATGATTTTTTTTTTCGGGCGCCAAAGTCGCTAACAGCTATAAAACACGTGTTTGGACGAGATGGAAGAGTTCAAAGGAAGAGATGTAGCATTTGTTAGCGGCTTACAAAAAAGGTCTTTATTAAAGACGGCAGTATCCGACGACGTTTGTTCTTTAGTAGGGTATGACAGACAAATCAGACGATAGGCTCGGGCCTTTGAACACCATTTTGGCCCGAGGGGGCAGGAATTTGAATGATACAATCTTCAAAAGTTCAAATGCCCGGGCTTTGCCCGAGGGGGGGGGGGGGGTGTTGAAGTTTCGAGTTGATTGGCGCATTAGAATGCTGAAAGCGGTTGCATAAGAACCTGAAGTCCTGTCGTTCACTTCCTCACGAAGCAGCTGCAACATAGATATCTGACCACAACCATAAATTTGTACTGACTATACGGGGCATAGGGGATCCTGACATTTAGCACGGGTCATGAAGTCACTCCGCGGAAGGAGTCCGGAAGAAATAGCGGGGATTGTGAGCAAGAGCAAAAATCCCACAATAAAATAGCAAAAGAAGAGCAGGGGCGGATCTTCTTTTTTTTTCCTTAAAACTTAACACAAGAAGAGGAACGATATGTGGAGCAAATTTAGGAGATGGCGTTAAGGAAAGAACGGGACTCAATACTGTCTTTTCCACTTTCAGAATTCTGTGGAGAAAATAGACGCTTGTTCAAGAGGAGATGTAGCAGATGTTTATTACGTTCTCTACTCCAACACGGATCGCTCTTCCTTCAAAGAAGCTGTCCTTATCGTAAAATATCTCGTGGAAACACGGAATGTGTCCAAGACATCTATTTTTTTAATAGCTACTAAGAAGGACCTAAAATATCAACAAGATGTTACAGAATACGAGGGGAGATTACTAGCTATGGAGTTGGGTTGCGAATTTTACATCATTTCGAGCTCTGAAGGCTATGACGGGACCCAGGACGTGCTCAGAGGTTCATTGAGAGTGATTACGAACCATAAACACTCCAAGGAGAACAGCGGCTCAAAATCGCCCCTCATGAGGCGAGTCAAAAATGGACTGAGAAGCAAGTCGCATTCTCCCGTTCCAAGTCCATCATATCAACAAATCCTTGATGCAAGAGATAGGACAGCTACACTTTGAGTAGAAGAACTTTTAATTAGATTAGGCAGTAAACAGGAGCAGGCCACGCCTAGTTTGTTTGGAGGAAACTCGCCTTCTCATGACATCGCTCTTGCTTAGTAAATTATACGAGTGGAAAGTTTTCTCGTGAGTGGAGTCACTGGAGATTTAAGACCTGGAATGGTTCATTTTTGACGTTTCTTTTAAGACATGGGAAAGGAAATCTGTAATTTTTCTGATTTTTTGTCTACCAAGCCCTTTAGCCCCCTAGTCACGAGAGAGTGCTTTCCTTTCCAGGGACTTCACTTTGAGTGCGCGCTGATTGGCCAAAACGAGTGGTTGCACAGTGTGATTGGCGTCCCTCTTTTTCGAACGCCCGCAATAGTGGGCTGTCAGCGGTCATAAAAACAAGGTGACACACGCTAACACCAACCCGGTGTGGCCAACACATCACGCATGCGCACAACCATTTCACCCGGTCATGCCCATGTCAGCGGTCATGCCCATTTCAGTCACGCAGGGTTAAACAGTCTAGTGGCTACCCATAGTTGGTAGCGAGAGCAACTCTTCAACGAAAAGTCTACATCCTCGCACGCTCTCCTATTTTCTATCAAAATTCACTCTAAATTCGCTTATAACTCGCATGATTACATGGGTCTGTTTGGACAAAAAGTAATTATTTCTAAGCTTAAGCACCAGGAGAAAGTAAGGGTCACGTGGAGAGAACCGCTTAGCGATATTTCAGTAAGACATTTTGTGGATATTTTAAATTAAATGAAATACAAGCCGAACGATCACAGAAATTTAAAGAGACGTCCCCTTTGGGGCTCTACCACAAAATGCCACCCCAATGGGTGCTTTTTGAAACACGCCTTCCTCTTTGTCTCTTTATCAAGAGTTCAAGCAAGAACAACGGAAGCGTCAACGAAAACGTTACTCCTAAATATAACTCAGTAACGCTAGAACACGTGTTTCGCGATTATTCCTGGTTGGGTACGAACGATTTTAAAGTAAAGAAAGAAAGAAATGTTTCATTCCTGTATGCTCGCGTTGTCTTCAAACGTAAAATTTGTGATTTCAGGGTTTTTTTTTTTGTGGAATTCGGCACAGAAATACACAGAAATGCGTCCCGTACATGCAGTATGATTATCAAGTTTTCCTTGTTTAACCAATGTTATTACAGTAGTCCACTATTACGCCATTTTACCATATTTGGTCAAGATAATGCGCAAAATAAATATGGGTTATTGACCAAGCTTTTCGGTCAAGATGGCTGGATATTGGCCAAGTTCTTTTTTTGCGTGTTTATGGACCGAGACGAAGTCGAGGTCCATAAACACGCAAAAAAACAGAACGAGGCCAATATCCAGCCATCTTGACCGAACAAGCTTGGTCAATAAAGGATTTATTATATGGGATAAAACACCAAAAAATGATCTTTGATTTTGCGGGACCAAGCGAGAAATCCCAAGCGGGCAAGATAGCTCCATCTTGCCCGCTCGGGTAGCCAATCACAGCGTGCGATTTGGTTCATCTTGCCCGCTCACGGAGCTAGTCATATAATTAGAGACGGTAATGCACTGTATTGTCCCGGTTTGACCGGAAGTTTTTCAATGAAAGTAGTTGTTTTCAACACGATGCAAAGCCTGAGAATTAAGCTTGTCGTCGCTTTTAACTCGTCATTTCGTTTATCCCATCAAATAAAGGACATTTGGCTGGCTTTTCGTGCTGTTTACATCGTTCACACGCGCTCTAAAGGACAGATGACCACAGATGATGCTTTTTTTTCAACACTCTTACCAAATAAAATTAAAGCAAAATAACACCTTTTTGGAAGTGAAATAATAATTCTCTTATTCGATGGTTGTAAAATAAATATTCGCGGACATTTTGTTCATTGCTTGTATCATTCCTCGCCCCTGCGGGGCTTGGAAAATGACGCAACTCGCAAAATATCCGCGCGTATTATATGTTAAGCCATCGAATAAGATGTATGTATTCGTGTTTTCTGGCTTTGCGTTGCCGTAGCCACCGTCTCTGCTTAAATTTCCTTTCGCTGGCACGGAAGGAAAAAGAATATGATCACATCATTCATCTCGTGACATTTTCGTCATCGCCTCAACGATGCACTTCTTTACACTGTTAAAAACCGCTTTATCTCATTTTAAGAAATACACTAGAACAGAATAGCTACAAGTTTCCTCGACAAATGGTGAGTCAGATAAATAACTTAATTATAATTATTTGTTGCTTATTTTGAGCACTTTAGCATGAATACAGAATACTTTGGTTATAAGCAGCGTAACCATGATTCCTCGCCTTGGTCTTTGTTTGTTCTAAGCAATTTACGTTGACTTCTTTTAATCTGTAATATTAATATTCCACATTAAGAAAAACTAAGAGTAAAACAAGTTAGCCAATCACGGTAGACACACATTCAAAGGAGTCAATTGTAACACAAACAAATGCCAGTAGCAGGACGAAAAGTGTGGGAAAAGGCGAGGGAGGATTTATCTTTCATTGGCTTTGCTCGAGCAACAATCGCTGTCGTGCAAAGCCGAAGTAAACGAAAATTTATTTTCGGAAAAGCCACGAGAATTGATCCAATTTACTTTCGTGATTTCTCCTTGAAAAATATTTCCAAAGATATCTTGATAACCTCCTTTAACTTTAAAGAACAGATAGCTGAGATATTAATTTTAAAAAGTCCATTAAAGGTAATTCTATTTATCAAAACAACAAATCGAACATCTCCAGATCGATGTTTATTAAACAGCCTATCTATTGACGGATCTCTCTTTTAGATTTGTCAAAGGAAATTGTTTAAGAGAGCGAGTTTCAAGAAATGACAAAATGAACCAGACTAAAGTACTCTATACTTTCGAAAATACATCACTTGCTTTTGAGAGCTATCAGTTTCCGAGATCACACACACCATCAATAGGCTAGATGCCGATGAATAGTTCCAGTTTTTTACTAAAAATACTAATTTTAGATTGATCTTTTTTTTGCTTGTCACGGTGTGGACGTTTGATACGATTCCATTGCGATAAGAATGCCTTATGGTTGGGTTGACTTCCTCTGTTATTAGCTTATATGTGATCTGATATTCAAAATCAAATGATTGGTTTCAGACAACACTGAATTCTTTGATTTTTTTTTCCGTCGTTAAAAGCTTAATCAATAGTTGAATGCAGCATTTGTTATCTGCCCGAGGTTTGCAGTCTTTCCTTTTGCAGGTGCAATTATTTTACTCGACATTTTTTCTCTCCAGTAATCCGTCATACACGTGGTAGGGTTTTAACGACAACGTGGGCCGATCCGATGAACATGCAATTCCGCTGGATCGTTCAGTTTTTATCTAAGCTTTATAAGACCTTTGGTATCAATTCATTTAAATGGTAGTTTTCCCAGTAGCGTTGAAAATCATAAAGAGATTTATGATTGCTCAAAGTTATAGTTCGAAGTGACTCTTTTCGTCGAAGTAGCCGTTATTATGTATGACCAAGCTATGAGGACATTTTCACCTGGCCATCCGATAATCTCCTATATTTTCTTGATTAAATGAGGTCGATTTGTTTATATGACCGCAACTTTATCAGTGTCAAACAGTCAAATATCTTCCTTTCGTCTGGAGAAAAAAACCGTTTCGACTTTGTGCAAGATTTTTTTACGTTTTTTTGGTTTTTTTAAGGGAAAGCAATGCCTGTGAAAATATATGATGTAAAGGGAAAAAAGATGCCACAAAAAATCCTGCAAAAAAACGACGTGCATCTTCTTATTGTCCTGACATTTGTAACGAAGGATTACCTTGGCATTGTTAGTAATAATCTTTTTGTCTGCTGGTCTTTAATCCAGTGAATTGGAATTAGCGAATGAGGAGTGGTCAGGGGTCAACAATGTTGTAATCTTTAATTTCACCGACTACAAGCACAAGAGAGGCGCAACATGAAAGAACAGTACTAGTGTTGAAAGCAGTCAATTTCAAGTCTGTAGCGGTCTCCGATGAAACTAAAATAACAATTTTAACTAGCCAGTAACCAAAATCATCTCAAAGATAGCTCTTGGAAATTTGAAGGATTCAGGAAAGGAAGTGTATCATTCTACGAACTAAAAACTCCCGAGCTATTGCGTTAGATTACTTCTTACCACACTGAAATTAATCTTTCACAGGAACCATCGACAATTGCAAGAACCGGGAACTTTCCGCTGTTTGCTTTGTAAATAATTTTTTAAAGGGCCGGATATAGGCTCCAATACAGTTTGATTTCTTTCCATTAGAATGTCAAGCTAAAAAAAGGGCCGATTTGACCTTCTGCCCCAAGTATCAATAACAATCAAGAGCACACATCGTGCTGTATAAAATAAGATAAACCTGGGCACTGAACACCACTGCTTGTCAGTTAAGCATGTTCAAGCTTCAAGCTTAGGGTTATTTGCGATAGGTAGTGAATGTCCGGCAGTTCTCCAACAAAAATATAGTTGTCATTGACGATTTCAGGCACAACAAAAAAAGCAAAGACGTTTCCGTGACAGTTTTATATATGGTTTGTCTTGAATTTGAACGTATTTGGTTCGTTGCATCGAAATACCACGATCTTTGAGTCAGTCCAGAAAATTCCGGATTAGGAAAAAAAGGAAGATTGCTTGTGTTTTCTGTGTTTTGAGCTGTTTCAATAGCATCACGTGACGCGATGGAAAAGTTTGAAGCGTTTAACAGGCGAATGGTAAGTTACTTTCACGAATACGTTAGGAACAATTTAAATTTTACGGATCTTAAATTCATTTGTAATTACCCAACCCATTAACTTTACCAAAGAAATTTATAATCGGCCTTTACTGAATCGAAATTTTAGGAATTTTGAGATCATTGAAAGAGTTGTAATATATCGGTGTATGATTTCTGCGGTTTATTTTTTACCATTACCAGCTTCAATTTCGAAGGAAGGAAGTGTTCGGCAACGACCCAACAGGATGAAGCACGCTATTTTCCTAATTACACCAAAGAGCTGTCTCGAAAGGATTGAATTTAACACTGAATCAAAGTCAGACCTCATTGTCTGCAAGAAACTGCTCGTTTTCCGACTATAGAAATTCGCCGCTACACTGAATGCGGAACATGGAATAAAAGCAGTCTGAATCATAAGGCTGGAAAATGTGAGGAAAACAGCTGTGCTATTAACAGCTCTGCGTGCGAATAAAATCGAGTCACTACCCCCAAAAGGTTACGTCCACTGACCCTGTAATGACATAGTAAGCTTCCCTATAAATAAGCGATCTTTTCTGCCATTCTTGAAGCCATATAGAATGCTTACTTGCAGAGCTACGAAATTGTTTTATCAACTTTGAACTGTTTTTAGAGCTCAGCGAATTGTTTTAAAAGCGAAAGGTTTCCAGTTTAAACAATTTAAGTGCTTCCATTAATTATACACCAAGCTCCTGTCAGAAATGTGTCCCCGGTGTGTTTGTGTTGATAATGGCTTAATAAGTCAGGAAAAGTTGTCTCCGATCAAGACATCTAACCTCAAGAGGTTTAACCAATGCAAGATTGATGCGACATAAATATTGAGGGTTACATTTAAATGCTTGAAAGTCACCAAGGCCTCAAGAGAAGTAAACTTCATAGACAATAAAATCTTACTGTACGGTTTTCATGTCTGGTAACTGTTCGAAATAACTTCGCCAAGACCGCTGAGGATCTTGTTTGTGTATGGGGCTTGAAACCTGGAAATGTGCTGAAAAAAACCAACTGTCTCGAAAGGAAAAAATACAACGGAAAAGGGGAAAACAAAACTATGAGAAATATCAGATTCTCCAATATGCCAGCGAGAATCCCCCTGTAAAGTATATGTTTTAAAGGTTTTCCTCCCTTATTTATTAGTCTTTTCCTCAAGACAATGTTGGCAGAGTGTTTCAACGACGACCGCGCCAAGTTTCGGCAAGATCAGGATCCAACAATGATATTGAAGAAGAAGGAAGTAAGATTGTCAGAGCAGCAGTCCTCGGAAAAGATGGCGTCGGAAAGACAGGTGAGAGCGGATGAAAGAGAATTGTCAAATATTGTCAAATATTGCCCCAATCGTATCAGCGAAATATTGGCAGAATCATTAAGGCACAACATTATTTTATTTCTCCCCATTTCTCTTTCTCTTTGTTTCAAATTTCAAATCGTTCCCCTGGATTTAGTAAATGAAACGAACTCGGCTTAATTAATAGCAGCTAGGAGGAGAAGAAGATAATGAAAATGAATTTCCATTTATTCATTTCAAATTGTGTCATAGAAATAAATAACTTAAAGGGGGCATCTGGACTAAACAACTAAATTAAAGACGATTTAAGATAATTAAATTACAAAACAATTACTGATTACTCCCGCCAGAAAGACTTGCTCCTATAATCGAATTTTCGGCCTCTTAAAACGCCAGGCCAAGCATTGTAAGACAATTAAGGCAAACGGAAATGCTATAATGGGGATAGCAAAGGAAAGCGATGTAAATATGTACTGCGATGTAAATATGTGTCGCCGATTATCTTCTACTTAGGATAAGAATTCCTTCTTTCCCCCTGTTCTCAGAGGGCTGTTTACCTAAGACATCTACTATGGCACTATAGCGCTATACGGTAACCAAAACAATATCATCTACTATTAGAGCTACAAATTACGCAAAGACAACTTGAATCTCCTGGAAAACAAAACGCAGCTCAGTTAACAGTTATGGAATAAAGCGCTGTGTTACGGCACTACGACACATACGCAATGCGTGCCTATTTTTTTCAAAGTAGACGATAACAATTAAGATTCGCGTAATTTGGCAAAATTGGCCGAAAATACGGGATAAAATTGAGCGCGAAAAATGTCGCAATTGGTTTTGATTTGTTGTTCTTCGTTGAAAAAGTGGTGAGAGGTTTTTAAAGCCGACACTTTGCGAAGCAATTCAAACCCATGGCACTGAGGCAAGAAATTACTTGGAGAGAAATCCGCTACATTACTCAAATTACACGATTTCCTTTTTCGTCGACTTATTACAGTCATCAGCCGGACGTGACGTTAGTCACTCGTCTCTTTGATGATCAGATCGTTTGAAAATCCTTCCGGAAAAACAAGTTGAATGGTCCGACCCGAAAGCATGCCCCAAGTTAAAATAATAATTATAATTACATTTCGACAGGCTTACTCTAACACGACTAATACTGGCTGAGACGCTTCAATAAATCTGCAAACATTGTCTTATCACCTATTTTTATTTTGTTTTATTTATTT
>NC_090885.1:75072349-75079849 GCF_036669925.1 Montipora capricornis | reverse complement strand
TGTCAAGAATGGTTACGTAAGAGTGTTGCATAAGAGCTTTTTCATGCGAGTAGACCATAGCCAGGTCTCAATAGCTCATCCAAGTATGGCACTTTACTTCACCGCATGGCTTTCGATAAACAATAAATTTGGTATAAGTAAAACAGTAATTTCTCCCTAAAATAATAAATAACGACGTTTTATGCACACCATTTCATTTCTTGTCCGAGTAACTGGGGTGCTACCGCTACTTTCTCAGTTGACAGTGCACGTGAAAGCAATTATGAGCATTACGGCATCAAAAATTCAAGGGTACATTGTGCGTCACGGTGAATAAGAATAACTCAAATAACTAATCTGGGATAAACTCAAACTATTAAGCTAAATAAGATGAAGCAGTTATCGATAAAAAGCGTCAAAGTACTTTATGATTCCCATTATAAAGCATAGATCGATTGGTGATTTCAGAAGAACACCTACGAGTCGAGAAGTGCGGTAACAGCAGAACTGCATGAGAAGGAGGCTTCTGTTCAGGTATACACAACATTTTAACTGAAGAACAAATAGAATCGACGGTTGCTTTCGAGAGGAGAGAAACTTAATTTCTCTGCACCACTGCGCATGTAAGAACAGACTCTGTATCTTAGAAAAAACTGACAACTCAACAGTTCTCTGGACAAAGTTCATTGCTTTAAGTTGAAGTTTTTCATGCAATGATTTTAACATTTCTGAGACAATTTTTAATAGTCCACGATGATTAAGGTGTTTGTATGTCACTAACGTGATATGACAACCTGGAAAATTGTTTCTGTGGAGGCCAGCCATGCCAACACTACATTTTAGAAGGAGAACGCGTTTCTCTTATTCTGCAGAGAGTATTTGTCTCACCTATTCGAACGGTAAATTTTAGTAAGTTGAACTCTTTAAGTATCAAACTGGAAGATATTCAATAAACAAAGAAAAGGTCTTTGATTCGAGTATCTCTAATTTTGATTGCCACGTGGGTAAAATATACGTTAGTAGCCTGCGAATACCTGAGAGATTGATTCATGAACCACCAATTAATACCCATGCACGGTGTAAAATGACCCAAGACACATATGTATTTAGACTTAGAGCAATGAATTGATGTTCATTTTACCCAATAGAGTTAAAATAATAGGTTTCTCTCTTATTTTAGCAACACCCATATCCCGTGGACAAACAAGTAACGGTATAAGCCTGAAAAGAGCACATAGATATACTCAGACCAATCTTTCAGTGATTGACCAACAGGGGGGGGGGGGGGGGGAAGAAAAGTCAAAAGTTCTCAAACTAAAGACCCTGAAATCATACAAAGGCACTGATGCCATCCGGATATCAGGCGTCGTGTTACTGTCGTTGTTTTTTTACAGTTTTGATGCACGCAGCTTTTATTATTATATAATGAGTTCAAGTTTGTGGCGCATGCTGGAATTCAGCAAAGTCATTCTGTACGTTGTCAGAAGCAATAATTACCACTGAACTCAACAAAGAACGAACGACGCATAGTTAGTGGCTAAGGTCTAGTCTGACTGAACTGGGCTGCCAGAGCGCTCTTCAATCCTCGTGTGACTCAGGAAAGTGCTCTTTTCTTCCCGGTGTTCGTCGTCGAGTGCTTTAGCAAATCCTACCAACGCCTGCCTTGCAATATAATAGCATAGACTCAAGCATGTCACGGCATGTCTCACGGAAGACGATTAGCCAGACCCCCGTGAAGTTGAAAACTGTTTCTATCAAATGTATTGCAAATAAAGCACCAGAAAAGAACCAATGCGTTCTTGAAAAAGCCATTCAGCACCCTTAACATACTCAGCGCATTGTTGACTTGGTCACCTGTTTCGTGACGTCACAATATCTAGGGGCAATGATGTTCAATATCACAGAGTCAACGATAATGTACAGTTCACTAGTCTCTTGAAAAGATTATATCCGTGTCCGAAACAGATAAAAACAATATTTAAGTAAGGCATGATGAAAAGAAAAAGGAAGTCACGTGACCTAAAATACTTTTCAACCGGGGATTACAGTCAATCATTCCGGACAGGTTCTTGTAGAGGACGACCAAGCAATATCAGCAGCAATGAATTTGATGTTTACTTTATGTCATCTGAGCGCCCTATTTTCAGTTTTCTATCGCAAAAGGAAACACTTCCAGTTAGTCACGTGACCATAATGACGTAGCCTTGATAGGACTAAAATACTAAGGTCGTCGAGATATATTGGACTGCCAAGTGTAAAGAGTTGGAGCTAGCAAATCGTAGAAATTTTATGACGGTTTTTCAATTTTATGCAAATAATTAGGCTTAGGGTGCTTGAGAATGAAGGAGTCGCTAATTAAATTGATAACAGCTCTTAGTAGGATCAGCGGTTTTTGAATGAACCCGCGTTGCTCGTCCTCTTCGGTTGATAACACACAAACAAAAATAATTATAAACGGTAGATTGACCTGGGCTTTATCTCACTCTATTAAACTATCATAGCGTGTGTTCTACAGATGTTGAACGGATTCAACACCCTTCAACATTTTCGAGAACAAAGAAAAAGTTAGAATCGAAGTTGAATGAAAAGTTTAAACTGATTTGCTTTCAACATTTTTTACGCTTTCAACGATGTTGAACGACCTGTTCAAACACACCGAACATTTGGTACAACAAAGTGTTGCATTACATGTTGAAGCAAAGTTGTAACGGTTTAAACGGGCCTCATGCTCTATTTTGTGCTTCATAGACAAAGGGATGGATCTTCATCATAAAATTTCCCTCAAGTCTCATTGTATAAGAGGTGACAGTGACTGTCTTTGCCCATACTCGGGTATGGCTTTTAATCTTGTGATTTTCGCAAAAAAAAGGTGTTGCTCTGGACACACTTTACTTACAAACAAAGCCACAACTATTTTCGTAAAATATTTTAAAGCCAGTTGAGTCACGTGTCCCAACTTAATTCCCTTCGTTGTCAATCAACAATGCATCACCCAACAATGATTTACTGAAACCTGTTTGTCCCGTATTCCAAATATCTCGCGCATCAAAGGTGTACATTGCGGCAGTTCACAGTTGCCTCCCAAGACAAAAGATCACATCCACGAAAAGTCAGTTTAAAACTCAAATCTTTCACAAAGTACAGCTGTAAGTACTAATTAGTGTTAATTAATTAAGTGTGAATGAATAATCATTTTGATTACATTTATTACGCTATTTCAGTTTAAAAAGGGCCTAAAAATTTAACTTGAATCCACACTCTATCACTTAATTTTAAAGTTTGTTTTAATACCTTAATCGAATTAATGGATGCGCGTTTTAAAATGCTTCATCATCGTTTTCAGTGTGATTCATTTACCATAAACTCAAGATATCATGCGACGAAAACGATCCTGTGCTTACGACCAAGGACAACAAAACAAAATCATCAATGTGCGAGCTGTGATCACTGGACTGGACGGCGTAGGAAAATCAGGTAAGACCATTTCTACTTGCCGGCCAAAAGCGACAAAAACGCGGTAGAATGCAGACTCTGCCTCGACCTCTTCACTCATCTCGTGACTGTGGAATCATTAAAAATCCACGTATCAATTTGAATATGGCTGCACGTAAAGTTCGATGTGCTTTTCTCTCTTGGCAGACCGTGAAAAACACGTGACTTCGATATCGAATTTGATTACCTTGTGCAGAGTAGTGCAAAGAAACGTAAAGCGGAAAACATTAGTGGACAGCGTTCATTTGAATGAACATTTTGAAGGATTCCATTTCACAGACTCGAAAATTTGTGAGGAAAATCTCAATGACTCGTTGCCATGAAAAACACTGTAGCGTTCAATTTGCAAGGTCACGTTTTTTCATTTGAAGATTTCATGTTTTGTTTCGTGAAACGTTAAAAGCATCAAAAGGTGACCGATAACTTTTCTATGTTTGATCTTCAACAGGTCAAAATTCCTGCTATCAAATTCTAAGATATCGTTCTTCCCCGGGTATGATTTCAGTAAAACTTTTTACATGAAATACAAGGAATTTCACCTGCAACAGTTGTCAGTATGAACAATTCTGAGGGGAAAAGCAACTAAGACTTTCGTCCGCTTGAATAATCCACTTCATTTGGTGATCATTTTGTGGTTCAAGCCTAAAACAGAGTATTTTGAGAAGGTCATTAACTTGAAGAGTGTTTTAGGGCTTTCAACGGACCTATGAAATTAGAGAAATAAATTCCTCTGTTTTTATCTCTTTTTTGAGTGCTTTTCACAATTCCCAGACTGTTTGTTGAAAGCACAAACGGTAAAAAGGTATCGTCAAGGTTATCTGCAGCTGGTGAGTCAGCCAGGCGCATTCAAAACCGCTCGGTATACGCTAACAGGAAACCAACTTCGGCAAACTTTTAGCGATGGTTTCTAGATACCGGTTATGGCATCAGATTGTCGGATAAGTGAATCAACCACAATAGACAATTAATTCAAGGGTGTGATCAAGAGGATAACTGTGGAGATGGAGATAAGAACATCGATCTCTTAAGGTTAAAGGCCTCTCTTCAAAAACTCAAGCGTGCAAAGATAGCGTATTACCTCTTTGCAATCTCCAATTGGTTAGTTCTGAAAAACTCTCCATTGTATCGAAAAGAAAAATCTTAATACCTCAGACTCGTGAAAATATAAGCCATAGTAGACAGATGCTGAAAGAACGAAACAAAAAAATCACACAGAGAGGAAAGGAAAAAGGAGTAGAAAGAGTTTCGATTATGGGGTCGAAAAATCCGACTGGGGGTCGAAACAAATCGATTAGGGGTTGAACAAATCGATTAAGAAAACCACTTCAGTTAGGAGTGTCTTACTCCAAAAGATTAACAAGCTTTGAACTGAAATAGCATTCAAAATTAATGATTACTACTCTAGATCTAATTTAACACTATGAATTCTAAACGGCGGAAATATACACGAAATTGTATGCTTCTTTAATGCACACTAATGTAGGTATAATTGATTAATTAATTTTGTATCCCGTGCGCTGAATGCTTTGTCCGTCTTTGAATGCCAAAGTTATTACAGGAATTACTGATAAATTATGTGTTTATTTCTTTATTTTATCAATTTGCTAACAAAGGTAGGCGATTGCACAATAGAACAATACATCCCCTACAAAGCGTTGAAAAGGATGTCTAGTTACTTGTCTCGAAGATTGGCAGTTCGGCAAGCAAAGTTCACATGCGGATAAAACTTTATTTATTTATATTATTTTATTGTCCCAGCTTTAACCGTGCGATTTTTGACTCGACGATTCATTGGAGAATATGATGAAAATCTAGGTAAGTTGTCTCAATTATTACTTTTAATGGTGTTCTTTGAAAAAGCATGTCGTTGTATAATAAGAGAGCCTTGCGACTTCAGTCTCATTTCAAGATATGCCGCCTAGGGATGGTCAGTTATTACATGGTTCAATCCCAAAATTTCCAAGTTAACTGACCGATAAAATATCACTGACTGAGATATTCTGCAACGGAATTTTGGTGCAGCCTTTTCTTGAAGAAGATAAATGAACAGAATAAACGATATTTCGTTCTCAGTTGATGCTTGTTGGATGCGAGACTCTTCTCCAGACCGGGAATGAAAATTAAAATCTAGAAATAACGCATAGGTATATAATGGTCTAGGTGAGCGGGTTGCTTCAATTACAAAGTTTGAACAATCGTTTAACATGACTGTGCATAAGTGAGATATAGGGATGCCCTCGTTGTCTGGGCATTGGCACCAAGGTAATATGTCTGCGGTTTAGCGGCTTCTTGAAAAGACGGTTTGGCCCGTCAGTATCCACACACTGCTTTGTTAAGCTTATACCAAGTAATATAGTGGACCGTTAAATGAAAAAAATTGACGGCAAAAGAAATCGTTTGTCTCTTGAAATGATTGCATAAAATCTCGCATTTCGAGTATTTAGCACAAGAACTTTAGAAATGTGAAGAAAACGAGAAGTGAGTTTTGATCGCAGTAGCACTTTTTAAAAAGGTTAAGACGGGTTCCTTAAGCTGTAAAAACGTCAATGCCAAATAAGGAAATAGGCATTCGCCTTTCGCATCTTTTTCCAGTTGGCTTAATAAAGACATTTTTTTTAATCCCAGAGATGACGTATAGACATCACATGACCCTTGAGGGAAAATATGTTACCCTGGACATTATGGATACCGCCGGAAAGGTCAGTAAACGACGCGCGATTAGGAACTGCTGTGCTTCATAGCTTTCGCATTCTAGGAGAGGTTAGCGTGCAGGGGTCGAACCAATGGTGTTACATTATACGAGAAGGTAAAGGACTCAAATTCCTTTGCTAAAGAGTAACCCAGGCTTGAAATCTGGAGGACTTTAAAAACCAATAGAAATTCTAGTAACGGAATTGGTAAAAATGACTTGAACATGAACTGTCCCATGTTTTATGAGTCAATAAATCAATGAGTAAATGAGTCATGAGTCAATGAGACTCACAGTCAATATAGCAATAATTTATTGATTCAGCCTAAGCCCTCGTTTCAGTGATTATGCCTAAGCACTCTCTGAAATTTTAGCTTTCATTTTATGGTTTGGTTGACTGCACTAACTCATTGACTCATAAATAGTGTACACTCGACCACTATATGTTTGTGTTCAATTCATTCTCTCAATCGCGACCGCGATCAAAGCTTTTTGCTTTTTCACTCAAGTCAATGGAAGCGTGAATTTAAGCCCAGTCAAATAGATATGTAAACAATTTTTCTTTGCCTCTGCAGAACACAGAGAAGAAGTTGGAGACGTTGACTTCCTTTGGCGACCTTTTCTTCATTCTCTATTCTATCACTGACCGATTTTCATTCATGGAAGCAAAACGCTTGGGACGACACATCAAGAATGCTAGAAACAATCAGTGCACTCTTATTTTGGTAGGAACCAAGACGGATTTAGGACACCACAGAAAAATTACTGACAATGAAGGAGTCCAACTTGCAAAAGAGTTGGGCTCAGAATTCTGTCAGATTTCGATCGCCGAGGGTTACGTTGAGACGAATTCTCTCCTTTACGACTCTTTGAGATTGCACCTAAACAACAAAAACATTGAAAGGAGCGAGACTAAAACCCCAGAGCACGAAAATAGTGATAAAGACAAATCAGGTCCCTTGTCATGGATGAAAGAAGGATTTAAAGGAATATATACAAGACGAAAATCAATCGCTTAGTGAAGGAAAGATCAAAGGGAGGGAAAGATTACGTGACAGGGGTGAGGATTACGTTATGATGAGATAAGATTGCGTTACGTGTCGAAAGAACGAACGTTTGTCAGAAGTATGGGCTGCTGCGTTGTTGAAAAGGAAGGATGCATTTTAGAGATTTTATGCTTCAGCTAACAGAATAGGTACTGCATGTTACCTTGGGTGGACGGACCATTACAATTGTAAATAGTCATCATCGTCACTCCATCATCATCAACTTCATTTACGTGTCTGGTACTACTAGTTGACTATCTATATCCCTGAAGGGTGCCTACTAACAGGGGACAC
>NC_090885.1:75054849-75069849 GCF_036669925.1 Montipora capricornis | reverse complement strand
AGACAGTGCGCGGAGAAAACTTGAATCCCCTTAGTGTGAAAAGCAGCTGAGTTGACAAATCACCACTCGGCATCGTTGCCGGCCCGAATTGCCGCACAGGGCGAATACACCACCACGCAGCATTCTGCAACCTCGTCCCCAGGGCGCTTTTCCCTGGCTTTGGGTGCCAGGGAAAAGCGCCCTGGGGACGAGGTTGAGCATTCTGATGTTCTGATAAGCAGCTTTAGTCATATTTGCAAGTGATACTTCGAATAAAGCAGCGAAGAAAACGACTCATCCTCGGTGTAAAAACATTTGGAACTCACGGATGATGTAACACAAAGGACAACAAAAGAGCAAAATGACATCAAACAATAACGTATCCCTACCACGAGCAAACAAAACAAAGCACAAGTTTCACAGGTTTTTACACCGATGAAAACCCGAAATTTTGGGCATTCGGGCATTGCGATACGAACCCGATGTCGAGGCATGACAAATTCACAATCACATCAGATCGAGGTAATGTGCCTGTCGGCCAGCCAGTCCACAAATTTTGCTATGATAAATAACCTAACGTTAGTCATTGCTTAGGCCGAATGATGATTTCTTCATATATCCAAAACCTCTAAAATCTTGTAGCGTCTTACGCAGAGATTCTTTTGCCTCGTGACACAATCTTTCCTTGTTAACCATTGCGTGACGATAAATAAGTCTGCACAGACAGGAGTGTCGGAGGCTGCTGAAATCTAGGTTAACAATCATCCCCTGGTACCTGCGGTTGAACAAAAAATTCAATAACCAGCCAATAAAAAATGTAGGGTACATTGGTCTTCTACTTGTCCACAGTCACACCATACGAATTCGTACAGCGCCAAAATGGTTTACAAGAGAAAGATGAAACACTTTGTGCTCTTACAATTCCGTAAATATTTGAAAAAATGTGAATTTGGCTTTTGTATGATAAGGAATAATTATGTATCATCTCGATGCTCCAGGGAATAAACTCATGCAAATCCTCACATTTATTTCCAAGAGCTTCGAGACGATGTCTTTTGTTCAGGACTGAATTTTAATATATCCAAAGTGGTCTATTTACAGTGTTCCCAATAGGCCATTTCCGAGTTACTGCATGCCTCAGTTTCAAAGCGAGTCCTGGTGCACAACCATTCAAATGGAAATTAGTTGCGTATTCTTATGCAAATCAAACTCATTTCCCTTTCAATAGTTGAGCACCAAGACTCACTTCGAAACCGAGACAAACAGCAACTCGGAAACGGCCCATTAGTGCTCTAACGCTAGAAGATTAGACACTTTAAGTTCCTTTCCTTTTTACAGTTTCAAGATTCGTACACTTTGACCTCATAGCGTTGGGGGAATCAACCCTCTGCCGTTTCCAAAGTATCAGTGGCCTCTCTGCTCGACCCATCGTACAGACGGGTTTCATCGAAGTTATCATTCCCGTTCTTGTCATAATCACAGTTATTTGATTTCTTGATTAACCCTCCATCTTCTTCTTTGGATTCTTCTCTAGCTTTTTCCAGGTTCGTTGCCTCATCTACTTCCGTTCGTTCTTTGATGGGAGGTGACACTAGTACAAAGCTACAAATAGGGACAAAAGCACCGGTCACATGAACATTATAACGTTATCATCATTAAAAGTAATTCAATTTGTGAATGTAGACCAGGAACCTAGGCTTTGTACGGAAAGGGTCGCAAGTATGCTGAGGAATGCAAATTGCAACCCAGAAGTTACAACAAAGTGTCCGGCATCTTTTAAAATCTTATTGACCTCCTATTATTTGAGAGTATTTCTTAAAGGAGGGTATACCTCCCCGCTTAGCCATGAGACACCACAATGGGCACATTAACCATTTGCAGTGAGCTTGCGGTTTAACCAATTAGGCCATGACGGCTGTGATACAATTTTTTTTTCCATTACTGACATGGGAAGGTGTCCTCACCAGTTATTTCAAGATCTTAAGCATTCTTTCGGTTGATGTTTGAACTCACGACCTCCGACACCAAAGTGCAGTGCTCTTTCCTGACTCCTGAAAATCTGCTATGCTACAATCCCTCTCCCCTCCCATTCTCGATCTCCCCCTCCTCTCCCTCCCCTCCAATTCATTAATTTCTCTTGAAGTACTTATGATTTAAAGGGGCTGTGTCACAAAATTTAGCCAAATCCAAGGAATGGAACTGGCAACCAAATCAAACGAGGCGTATAAGAAAAACCGTGAGTCAGGCTTAAAAACGTTAAAGGAAGGTTTAAATAAAACAGCAAATACAAAAAGGAGCCTCGCAGGATAGGGCAAAATTGAAAAAAGATTAAAATGGATTGAAAACTGTTCAGCCTTACAGTTTTTCAAAGTTTGTCTCTGTTGTTTTAACATAAATTATGTATGCTCGACAGACATTTATTTTTTGTCAAGAAGTTTTGATTTGTTTTGTTTAAAAGTAATTTCTTGGTTAACGTTGAGTTGCATAGTGAGTATGGGCGAGTAACTGCATGATAAAACTACACAAAATGGCGGCCGTGACACAACTCCTTTAAAAACACTTTCCACTATCACACGCCCACACGATGCCAAAACCAGAAGGTCAAATACACATTCACTGAGCTCAATATTACCTGAGGATTGTGAATGGGATGAGTTTAATAGTAGCACAAACAAGGAAGACAAAGCCGTTAAATCCCATTTCAAGAGTGGCTTCGTAGACGTTGTTAAAGAGCATCACCCCAACAAATTGTGCAAATACAGTCACGATGCCATTGACACAGAACAAAGACCCTGTAAATGTCGATCAAAGCAAAAAAGCAATAAAGCTGAGATTTCAATCATCTTTTCTAACAAGTCCCATCTGTGCATTCGTAAAAAACTAAGCAAACAAGTTCGCATAATTAAATTTTAATGACGTGTTTTCATTTTCTCTTGTCGCTCATTGCGAGATTCTTCAGTTTTCCATGGATATGAGATTGGTAGAGAGGCGTTAATTTGGCTGAAGTGACCACCTATATATCTAGCAAACCCAGTAGAATTAGCATTTTACAGTGCGTTCACTGAAACCGGGGCCACTCAGATAATTATAACCAATCGACCCCATAGTCGCGTAAGCATCAACGGTAAACGAACAACTTGAGATTTCTTTGTTTTGTACCGGACATTTGATTCGCTGAATCTGAAATGTTGGAATCTATTGTTTCGGTTCTGCCCTCAAATTGGTTTTCATTATCTGGTTTCAGTGAACGCACTGTGAAATTGAGATTTTCTGCCACTGTTTATTTTTTTTCCTTAACTGCGATGATCCTTCGTTTCTTAATGACCTTGTATGTGTCATCAGGGCAGAACATGGTAAAATGGCTCACATTCAATGACGATAAGCCAATCATATCTCTAGGATTGCATAATCCAATGATAAGTTATCGGACCTGTTCAGAACGTATAAAAGCAAATCGTGTTCTATGCCGAAATCGACTGTGTGGGTTTGCTGAGGTTTTGCGTGTGTATGCCGCCTTTCATTGGAAAACGGCCTCCTTCAATGAATTCAATTGAAATAAATGTATGTATTTAAAATGCGGGTTATTGACAAAAGACAGAAGTAATCCTCGCACGTACTTATATGGACAAATTAAAGATAAAGACGCACTATAAAAGGCGTGGTGCCTTAGGCACATTCAAATTATTTATCAATCAGCCGTGGACGCAATCGAGAGCTCTGTGATAACTTGTTCAATGAAAAAAAAGCCCCTTATGGCAATGTGTCCGTAATTTGTCATAAAATGTTACCTGTCGTTCTTTTTTAATCCCGGTCCCTTTTTTCGCGCTAGAAATATCTTTTAGGGCTTCCGTCTTTGAGTTGCTATCAGTGTTGATCGCCACCTTGGGTAATTAATCAGTCGTGCTTGAAAGCAGTGCGTGAAGCGCCCTCTTTTATAGTGCGTCTTCGTGTTTAAGCAATTGTTTCTTATGGTGAGCTCAACAAATTGAAATGCTCCCAACTGAGTGGGTCAATAGCTCATTTGGTAGACCATTGCACCGGCATCCCAGAGTCATGGGTTCAAACCCGTTGAAGGCATCTGAATTTTTCAGGTGTCTATGATATAACAATAAAATTGCTTACATTGTCCAGATACGTGCGAGGATCACTTCTATCTTCTATAATCCTTTTTGCGGGCTCCAAAGATCTAGAGGCACAGCTTAACAATGTTACAATGGGCGTTTTAAAAGTCAGGCACAGGCACTAAGAGCTGAGCTGGGGACTCTCACACAAAAAATATCGGAAAAATTTATCAATCAGCCCAGAGGTTAGAGCGCTTGCTTTGAGATCTGGAGATCCCGGGTGCAAGACACGCTCTGAGCACTCGGGTTGAATTTGTTCCTGGTAGTCTCTGGTTCAATTTCCTGGCTGCACTTGTAAATAGCCAACTGGTTTGCCTCCGACCAGTTGGGATTCGTAAAGTTGTTCTGTTCAATGCTCGGAGGTATTAACTACTAGCTACTCTAAAAATCCGTGGGTAAATAATGATACTAACTAGCTAACTAACTTCCAGGATATAGAGCGTACCTGGAAATGCATTTCATTAGATAACGTAAAGTTCCTCAATTGAAACGATTTTCAACAAAATTCTTTAGTCAGCACTCGTCCAAGCTATTCGTATCTTTTCTATCATGGCCTGCTCAGTGCGGGCGGGCTCGTTTTTGCTGCGGTTCATTAATGTTTGTCATTATCATATATGGTTTCATCTGTGGATTATTTTTACCCTTGATGTTCTCATTCAATTATAAGGTTAGTCTTAGTATTGCCCTTTGTTACTGATCTGGTTCAAATTGTGACGCTTGTGCGTTTCGTTTAGTTTTTACGGGAGTGCAGGGATGGTGCAGTGATGAGAGCACTCGGCTCCCACCAATGTAGCCTGGGTTCAATTCCCAGACCCGTCGTCATATGCGGGTTGAGTTTGCTGGTTCTCTACTCTGCACCGCACCGCGCACCGCGAGAGGTTTTCTCCGGGTACTACGGTTTCCCCTTTCCTCAAAAACCAACATTTGACTTGATTTGCATTGATTGTTAATTTCAGTTTACAGTGTCCCCAATTAGTGCTCCGGCGCTTGAATGACTAGACACTTAAATAAAGTTCCCCTCTTTTTTTTTTTTTTTTTTTTTTTTTTAGTTTCTTTCATTGCCCCTAATTCACTAATTCAAGATGAGAAAAGGTTATCTTCGCGCTGAACCGTGTTTCTTCGCCAGAACACGGTTGATGCTGATAAAACGCTGCTATGATTTAGTCACATACCACGTTCGTCTTCTCGTACAATCCTGGTCATCATGGCAAGAACAACTGGACCCACACATCCTTTAAAAAAGGCTAATGTTGGGGCTGGAACATAAAGATAAGGTATCAGTACCGACTGGTTTTTTGGAACCGAACGAAGATAGCGGTTTTGTATGGAGAGCCAAAACTTTCTAATATGTGATCTTTATTTTTTGGTCTTGAAGTTTTGCCTTGATGTTTTGGAGATTTGTCATAGTGTACTGTGGCAACATTATTATGTGGTGTAGTTTTTTCATTATGTGGTAAGGTTTTGTCTCTATGTGGTGAGGTTTCGTCCGACATATATGTGGTGAGGTTTTGTCATTATGTGACGAGGTTTGCTGGTTACGTGTAGTGTTTCCAACATGATGTGTTGAGGTCTTCTTTCGACTTGTTGTGCCGTTATAATCACATAAAGGGAGAAACTCGACGTCATAAAAGAACCACACCACATAAAACGTACTAAACACGGCACGTCGAAAGAAGACCTCAAGACATCATGATGGAAACACAACTTAATCATCAAACCTCGTCAAATAAGAACAAAACCACACCACAAGACAAAACTTCAAGACCAAAAGAATAAAGATTACATAAGAAAGTTATGGCTTTCCATAGTTTTTAAACATTTAATTTTCTTCTGTGGGCAATAATTATACAATTCTTCCAGGTGTTCGAAACTAGCGATGCATAAAAACGTAACAAAAAGAATGGGCATGCATAGGGATAGGGGTGGCTTCGTGGTTATAGCTCTCGCCTCCCACCAATGTGGCCCAGGTTGGACTCCGGACTCATGGCCATAGGTGAGTAAGTCTTTTTTGTTGTTGTTCATAAAGTTCGCTTAGGTTTAAAATAGCTACTTACTAGGCTAATTTTTTTTCGTCGTTAAAACCGGGCCGAACGTTTTTGACATTATACCCTGATGTTGATTTAATGTCGAAAACCGTGACGTTCGGTTTTTTAAGTACCTTTTTTAAAAAAAAATAGCCTTGTAAATAGTTTTTGTTGTTGTTGGTTCTTTACTCGGCTTCGAGAGGTTTTCTCCGGGTTCTCCGGTTTTCCACTCCCCTCAAAAACCAACATTATTTTCTAAATTCCAATTCGATCAGATGAGGACCTCCGTGAAAACCACTTTCGGGTGAGTGAAGCTTCCTGGGTAATTATATTATTTAGGAGAAACGAATAGCACAACTCTAATACTCTTAACGAAGAGTAAAACTCAATTATATCGAAGCGCGGTGAATTTCCCCTGTTGGTTTTAGAACAACTTCTTGAGAAATTTATGTGGTAGCTTAGTTCAAAATATGCTTCTTCTGGCAAGAGAACAAAAAAAATCTTCGACATATATGTGATAGCGATTAATGACGGACACTTCCTGCTCGAGAAATGAAATCCTCGCTCCATTTATTCTAGAACACGACCTTACATGTGTAATTTAATGTACTCTTCTGGATGAAATTTACATCTTTTCATCAGTTCCTGCACCCTGCAAGTAGAGCCTCTGGCTCTAAAACTCACCAGAGAGCGAGCGAGAAAGGGCTCTGCAGAAATCGTGTCAAGTCTCTTAAGTCACCACAGCCGAGGCTTCTGGGTTAGTCACGCCGGTCAAACCGGTTTTGGCAGCGCGCGCGTCATTTTTTGATACAGCGAAGGTCAAATTTGAGCCTTCGGTATGAAATATTCAGTGCTACTTGAGGAGTGCAATCGAATCTATTTTTGACGAGATTTTGTTGCGGGGGTTAAAAATCTGGAATTCGGCAAATAGGCCTTTTTTGACCAATTCATCCACCACGTCGACTACAAAACGCGAGTTTAAAAGTTTGAAAGCCCAAAACTCCCGCGCTGCATATTAACTCTGCGGCGTACACACGCATTGCATTCTTAGACTAGTGAGCCTTTGACGTCATTTTCTCCTCGATCCAGGTCTCTCAAGATCTTAAAGTTAGTAATGGCGGACCATTACTCATTTACACTTTGGAAATTTCCAGTTAAAATAAACAGCTTAGTGTTTAGTTAACATAGTTTTGACATCCAAAGAAAAATAAGAACTAGTTTTTTGGTCACGGTGGCACTTTAACGTTTATTTAATTATTATTCAACTCCAACACAAATAAATTTTACCATAGTGATTGACTCTCTTGTTCAGTTGGAGCAATACTAATTTATCCTACTTTGTAGGACTCTGTAGGCCACCCATTGACTTTCGCACCGTGATGCCGGGTGAGGTAGGAATTCGAATAAACCTTAGAACCGAAATTGTCTTCAATTTTACTTATAAAAACTCACCAAGAAAAACCAGCCAAGTACGATTTGCAAAAGAAAGTACTGCCATCTCAACAATCTGGCTGATAATCCCAATTGCGCCGGTGAACTTCTCGCTGAAGAAGAATGTAAATAGTTTTACTCCAACTGCTCCTCCGAATCCGAATATGAACATCCTGTAAGCTATAAAGTAGCCCACAGGTTTTGGACCAAAACACAGGGGAGACCTCATCACAAAAAGAGCCGTCACACCTCCAAGACCCTGTATGGTGGCGGTCAAAATGGAGCCCACGGTCAGTAAAAGCAGCAGACATTTCCTCAGACCTTCTGGGCGTGGTTGTTTGAGAACATTTACAAGGGCTTTCAAGTTTTTAAGATTGAAAAACTTGGTTTTAACTTTTACGGAAACCCTTTGGCTTTCTGGCACCAGGAATATCAGCCAAATGGCAGCTGTAAGGTGGCAGGCGAGGATAAGCCACGTTGGTGCAATGAACCCAAACTTGCTGATCCATAACCCGCTTGTTAGCTGACTCAGTACTCCGGCCATATAGACGAGTAACTGCAAGATTGCTATAAAAGAAAAAAGGAAACAGTTGATGTGATCATGCTTGAAGCAGGAGAGTATGACGTAACAGATCCAATCCCTGTGTCCCATAATAATTTTTTGAAATCTATTCTTGTCTTGCACTCACGTGATTAGACGGCCATGTTGGTGTACAAAACTAAAGCAAAATGTCTCCTGCGTTTTGCATAATAATAGAGCCAAATTCCCAGAAGACTTTTTTGCTAGTTCGGAAAACACCATAATACTCTTTGTTTGCCCCCAACAAGGAAAGAAAACCAACTTAAATTTTAGGGATCAAAAAGCTGGGAACAAGTTTGAAAGTAATTTGGGGAACAAGGAAACACAAGCAAATATTTAAAGGGAACAAGGGCCCCATCCCCCGGGAGGGCCTCATCAAATGTTCTGCCCCTTTTGTCGAACAGCTCAAACAAGCGATTCCCACAATTTTTGAAAGACCGACACGAAAAGAAGAAAAACCTATTTATGATATCACTTTAGCATGCGAAACAATGCCCAGATGCTTACGAGCACCCTCATGCCCATGTTTGTAAAAAAGCATCATGAAGTATTCCTTGCGGCTGGTTTAGGCATTGTTTCATCTTTCAACATTGTGCAAAACCAAATCAACTCCATTCTCAGAGGGCACTGGGGAAAGAAGCTAGAAGAAAAAACTGGCCTTAATCCAGTTTTCCCAAGGTAATCTTTATAGAATAAGATTATTGAAGGAACACTTTTGAGTGCCAACCTTAAACCTTTTAAAACAAGCACAAACAATATTAATAGTCTTAAAATTCACAAAATGTCGAACAGCATATTTTAGTCTCATATTCAATTAGATTTGGCTGCAATATTCCTTAAAACTATGCAGAACTATTTGCCATAAAATGTGGAACATTTCCTGCCTATTTAAATATGCCTCAAAAGGGCTCCAAAAAGCAACCAGTTAAGTTTTTAGACAAAGATATTGTCTCTATGGAGATCTGACACAATACCTAAAAATTAAGTAATTTGATGCGATCAAGACATTGAATGACCAAGCAATAAACAAACTGCAGCAATGTATGTTAGGTTCACAAAGTGGGAATGAAAAAATATATTCCTCAACTGATGTTTCAATATCCATTTAAATTAATTTTCTATCCACAATTCAAGGGACTGACTTTTCAGTGTCTATTCAATGGTATTAATTTATGTTTCCATGATAAGTTTGAAAGTGAATCTGGCAACCACAGTGCCCTATAAAATGGGAAATAACTTTAACAAACCCCTTAACCTAACACTTTACAAGGGACACCATTTTTGATGCCCTGCGAAGAACAAAGAATAAATTGAAAGAAGAGTTGGTCTGGAGTTTATCCACGATGGACAGTTAGTGGCTGCATTCACCAATGTAGAGAACAAACACATCAAGTTTCTTCTCAAGCAACCAGGTGTTCAAAGAGCTATTCAATTTCCAAAGCACACTATGGTTGGGTACCAGTACCTGGGTGAATTCGGGGACCTGGCCTGAAACTGAAACTTGAAACTTGTGGAGCCAAACAACTTGTTGTGCTTAGTACTTAAATTGGGTACATAATTATGTCTACAAATATCGTCTATTCAACCAACAGTTTCTCCTAATTTTGTGCAACATTCACTTCTTGGTTCCTTTAAAAAAAATTGCTAATTCAATTGAGGAAGTCCTTTCTAATCATCAAAGTTACTTTGTGCCACCAGGGAAAAACGAAAAAATACAAGCACTGAAGAACAAACTGCTCAAAAATGCAAGACTCCCTTTGAAACAGCAATAGAGGTCCTTGAGTCACTAAAAACAGGACCTGCTAAAAAGTGCTGCATGCTCCGTGGATGTTTGCAGAACGATCGCAAGTTGTAATCATTGAAAGAAAACTCCACTCCAGATCTGGTAGACGATGGTCAAGCAAGACTCGCCAAGCACGTGGAACACCCAACAGGATTGTTCGTTGTTTGGCACTGCAGATGGAAAAAAAAATGTTCCCCTCACTATTAAGTTCCAACCCGATAAGGCCAATCTTGCCCAAACACAACAACAATTTCGGCAGCAGGCAAGCTCATCACAAGCCATCGAGGTTGGCATTAGGCAGCATAGCGCTTCACCTGAAGTTCGATCATGATGGACACAAACAAGAACTGAAAGAACTTCACAAGGTCGGCAGACGACCAAATGTGATTGACCCAACTCTCGTTAGAGCGGCTCAGTTATCGGACGTCAAAGTGCTAAAAAAATTTCGTCGTAAAAATGTTCACTCAGCAACGTTTTATTCTTCTACAGAATCAAGTTCAAAATCGATCCTGGTTGTTAATCATGTGTGTGCTAACCCAATCCATAAACTGGATAAAGGGGATTAGCAAATTGTCAGAACAATGCATGATTTCTGTCTCGCTGAGTTCAAAGAAGCGACGGTCAAGAGAGTCAATAGAGATGGCTGAGCGAATGTCCACCGATCTAACCAATCAGAATGTAAACAATTGGCGTGACATCGGATAGCACAGTTTTTCCCGCTCGCTGAATTCTGATTGGTCAGTTTAAATTTCAGTAGCTTTGCAAGGAAATGCAAGGATTGTTTAGCACACCAACATGGCCACCATGACGTCAGGTCCAAGCCCAGGATTTTTAGATCGCGCCAGTGCTCATCTGTTGTTACCATGACCGCGCGGTCCACTTTCACACCAACTGACCAATACGATGTCGTCTTTCAAATAACCGTGCAGTATGACTCGGAACCAGTAACAGATTTCAAACAATTTTCACAAAATAGGGCCAAATATGGCGGATTCACTCTCTTACCTTCTTTTGCTCGAAGTTAAATAGGACTGCTGTAGTTCTTTCTAAAGAAGTATTTTTCCCATTTAATGCCAACGAATTCACAGACCAACGCCTTGTATCGGAAAATTGAAGTGCGGGGTATAAACGAAAGGACGAAGTGATCTTTGCATTGTCCCGGCGGATGAGCCGCAAGGATAACATCTCCCTTTCGTCTATAATCTGCACTTCGAAGATATATTTATTTCATTCATCACTGAGTCCTTCCACGGAAACACATGAGCTGCTCAACCAATTCAACCAATTCAATCCATTTCAATCCTCTCCAGTTTTGTCCATCCGTGTCCCTTCTTGGCTTCCCTGTGTTTTGTTAGAGTTCTTCTATAGTTTTGAACAGTTATTTTGATATTTTAGTCAATTCTATGACCATTCGATCAGTGCTGAAATTGCCTAAAATTGCGTGACATATCTGGACAAATTGCGTGACCTAGATCCCTTTAGATAAGTGCGGGGATCATTTCTCACTTTTCGTAATATACCATCCATACAGTTGAAACATTAATACAGGAAATCGAAGATTACAAGACAGATTAGAAAGAAATGAATTTTGTCAATAATTACTACTGGGTTACAAACGAGTGACTGTATAATAAATTAGGTATAATTTGTACCATCAGACAGAATTAGCTTACCCAGTCTTAAGGCCACTTGAGTCTTTTCGGTTGTGTCTGCAATATACGACATGCAACCTAATACGACATTAGGCAGAAATCCTGAGAAACCGCTGATCACTGCTGCCACAAACATCAAATACACAGGCAATTTGCAGTACATGATGGTGAGCACGACAATGGTCTCCAGACAAGATCCAATTAAAGCAGAGGCAATAGCAGGTTTCCTGCGCCCGGACTTATCCGTCCACGGTCCCCAAAATGGTGGCACGAGAAGAGAGGGAATGGCGACAAAGAACGTGTACCCCATGTCGATTTTTGCGGCCATACTTTGTACCTACGGAAATACAGTACAGTATTAACAAGCAGATTCCAAGTGCCTCTCGCTTTAATTACAAAGACGTTGGTGAATGATAAGACCCGTCAACGCTTGAAATTTTTGATATATCGAGGGTGAATCCGGCAGTCGGGAAAAGAATAGCCTGCAGAACAGGCGTGATTTTTTGCGTAAACAGAGGCGAAAGCGAGGCGAACGCGAGGCGAGCGCGAAGCGCGAGTGGCGCGCGAGGGGAGGAGCGCGCCTCGCGTTCGCCTCGCTTTCGCCTCTGTTTACGCAAAAAATCACGCCTGTTCTGCAGGCTAGGAAAAGAACTCAGCTGCGCCTGCAAAACGGTAGTCTAATATATGACCTTCCGATAACAACTTACGATCCTCTGCCACTGTAGGCCCGAGTCCTTACCGTGGATTATTAAAATTCACCTCTTACCTCCTCCTCTAATTTTTTTAGGGTGGAGTTTTGACTGATAATATCTCCATGACAACCTGGATCATCTTTACTCATCACGAGTTCCGCATAAGGAAAACCTTTCATTTCACTGATAACCCAGTAGAAGTATTGCCGATACAGAGGAATGCTTGTCATTACTCCATAAGCAAAGAAAAACATGACCGGTTCCACTGTTAAGTAGAGTTTCCACGCAGGAAGCTTGTTGTCAGGCATTTCTTCAACTGTTCCTTTTCAGGCCTACAGAAAGAAAAAGTAAACACATACGGACCAGTTGGCTCGAAAGAACAATAGAGTTATAAGCACGTTCAGGCTAAGATTAAAGGGGTGTTTTAATAGGCGTGTGTAGGGTGTTTAGGCGAAATCTTAAGTTAATAACGAGTTTAAAACTCGAAAATGGAAATGTGAAATTCTTTTAGTGATAAAATCATCGTTACACCACAAACAAGATGATTCTGGGAACCACCTTTATCCAGGCTATTTGCCATAAACTTGAAAAACGTCGGGCCGACCTTTGTCAAGATTACCCAAATGCAATCCGTTTCAATCTTGTCCATTGTGTGGCCTTCCGTGCTTCTCTTTGCTATTGCTGTATTTCTTATATGCTTTTTAAGAACATACCCTTGCTGAGAGGTGAGCAAAGAACGTCTTTATTCAGTTTGCTCGTTTGTTTGTTTTCTTTCTTTTTTTTTGTTCTTGGTAGTAGTATAAATGGAGACAAAAGAAATGTAAAACTGTAGTCTCACGGGACAATACAGTGTTTTCACGTGACGTCACGGCGGCCCTGTTAGTGTACCTAAACAATAGAACGGCGGCCACCTTGATGTACCCAACTAATGCTTTGGGAATTGAGCTCTATTATCATGCAAATATTTTCTTTTGTTTGGGTGGAAAAACAAGGTCACTGATCACGTGCGTGAAAACACTCTATTAACTCAAATACGTGTACATATGAAAAACTTTAAATAACAATGACCACAACCATTGTTTTAACGAAAACCGCTGGTCAGCAACCTGGTTCTGGTCACTTCCAATACATAGGGACATACACCTTATTCCAAAATGGTCGCCATTTTATTATTCTTTTTGTTTGCAAATTGGCCCCTTTGGCTTAGCTCAAGTGAATTTTACATTTGAAAGCGAGGCCAAAAAGGGCAATTTGCAATCAAACAAAAGAATTCTAAAATGGTGGCCGTTTTGGAAGTGGTTTTCTTATGGCATGCAAGATCATTGTGCACTGAAGAATAGTTCAGATTTTGGTCGAACTTTATGTCTAGAATGTTTCCAGGCACAAATCGCAAAAAATAAGAACGTTCAGCCTCAGCTCCAAAATTAAAATTTCTATTAAAAAACGTTTAATTGCTGAAGGTCTTGGAAGCTGTCTGCGTCGGTCTTATCGCAGACGATCGTAAACACAAGAGGCAAATATTTCAATTTAAATCTGAAGCGATCACAGACAATGCAAGCGTACCACTAATCCCCTGCAAAGCGAGGAGAAAAAGGAGCGCACTTACTTCAAGTCTGATTGGACGTTTTTCAAGGTGAACAATAGTTTGTCGCCGATAGGACACAGATCACCTCAGACACACGTTTCCATTAAAATTGTCTTAGTAGGATGCGTCGTAATGGTCGGGAAAGTAGAACTAGATTCAACTTTCCCGATCATCAAGACCGTGTGCCGCAGATCGCCGCAGACGCTGGGGACAGAAGTCTCTATATGTCTGCGACGTAGCACAGACCTATCGGCGATCGTGTCGCAGACTGATCGCAGACCGTTGCAGATCATACAGAAACCAGGCTTTACACCGGATACGAACTTACGGGACCAGTCAGTTACTTAAGCAAAGTTTTAACCTAGAATTTCATTTCACGTTCAGAATTTCTAGAAGCGAGTTTAAAGAGATTACTTTAATCCGCCTCGCGTTTTCTCTTGACCTCTCAATGTTGCTTTTAAAAATATATTGCACAAGTTCGTTTGTTTTTGTTGCTGTTTTTTTTTTTTTTTTGCAAATTGGCCTTATCGGCATAATGGGCGTTGCAAACCGTGACAACGGTCAGGAATTGAGGGCGACCATTCCAATTCAATTTCGAGAAAGTGAATTCGAAGAATTAGAGCGGAAACTACGCTCAGCTGTAAACATGAATTGTGCTAAATGTAACTTTTTTTTTATCTCAAAGGACAGCAACTGCTTAACAGTAACAACAACGTTCCACATGCCAGGAAGACCTTTCTTCGATTGAAAATGGCGTAGAGAGCACAATGATTGTTGGAAAACCGGCTTGGTCACTTTAGTATCAATTACTTGCGAGTTCAAAATTGTTCTAGTCGATCGCCATTAAGTATTTCGTTACCCATAGTTTCATTGATGTACACTAAATTGCAGTGATTTCTTGCATAAATAGCAGCAAGAACAATAGGCCAATAGAGAGAGTTTTATGCTCAACTGAACAGAAGCTCTCTCACGATCTCCTGACTCAAACTGTCATACAGTCAGTTGACACTATCGGTTGATTTCATTCGTATAGAGTCTTTGTTGTGAGCTTAAATTGTGTTGTTTTCGGTGACCGGCGGAAAACAACAGTCCGACACGCTTTGAGCATAGCCATCAGGTTTTTTTTTTTTTTTTCGAAGTGTCTAAATGTCCG
>NC_090885.1:75039849-75049849 GCF_036669925.1 Montipora capricornis | reverse complement strand
CATGGGAAGGTGGTGATTGATCAGGGCGCAATTTTTTTAAAGAAAGTAGACTTGTAGTTTCTTTTCATTTATTACTTTGGATTATTCCATCGAGGTATATAAGCAAGGCTTTAAGATTGAGTTTTTGGGTCAGCATTCCATTTCGGCATAGAAAATGTTTTTGCTTTGGCAGACATTATTCCAGTGGGAAGTAATTGGCTCCTCATTCCAGTTATTGATTCACTCCACTTGGATGGATACCACGTTTTTTCCGAGTCGGCATTAGCGAACTTAGTCCTGTTCCGGGACTCCCTCTTACCCCGCCCTGAAAATGGGCCTGAAACCCAGGCGGGAAAAGAGAGAGTCCTGTATTACTTGCAGACGCATGCTCGGAATGAGCCAATCATGTTGCATTAGATGCCAGGCTGGATAGGTAAATAAAGGGAACCTTAAGGGAACCTTGAAACTGCGACAAAAAATCGTCTATGAAAATTACTGTGTGATTTGCAGTGTCAGGAAAGAGAACATCTAAATTATCCCTCGTCGTGACCAAACGAGGAGAAAAAACCCCGATCGCATTGATGTTGGAAAATTATTGCCGAATAATTGTAACGACTGAGAGAAGATCGCAATAAATCGATGCAACGGCTGAACTAGTAAATGTAGCATAGAATTTCACTAAGCGACAAAACAGCTCGGAGTCAGAATTTCATATTATGATCTGCAGTACTTTACCTCTACCAATGAGTTTCAGACGTAAAGTGCTTTTAAGTAGCAACAATAAAAGCAAGGTGACACACGCTTTTAAGTAGCATTTTTCATCCTTATTAATTCTTATTCACGAACAAATTTTGTCCAGAAAAAAAAATCTTGACAATTAACGTCCGAATAATCGATGTTTGACTGTGCATATATATGTATAAATTTAATAGGAACATTATTGCTTCATCATTGCGTTATCAACACAAACTGGTATGAAAAAAAAACAAATAGTCCAGGTTGTGATTCAATTTCATTTAACCTTTTATTTAACTTTATCAGGAATAATGCTCAGTTTTTCTGTCATGCAATCGTATTTTAATTTTTCCGATCTAAAAATCATTGCAGTCTCAACAGGCAGCTTTACATAAAACCTTAGCCATTTGGCCACGGCCGTAAGTCTGTCCTTGTAAGGAAAGAAAGAGCAACGGGTGCTTTAAATAATTATTCTACGGAAAAATTAATAGTCTAAGTAAATTACTCTACTCCAATTACTCAAAAAAAAAACTTTGTTTGTCACTGGTGTTTGTGTATTATTCCTAATAAAACTGAGGGCATTTTTTACTTGACTGTTTGATATTTGGTATCCAAACAATTTGTCCCCCAGTTTCAATAATTACTCTGCAACTCAAATATATGTTCACTGGATCAATGCAATTATCATATAACTAGATCGACAGAAGTAATGAACAATAAATAAGAGTTCAAGCAGGAGATTTATTAGTCTTCGTTGAGTGATTCACAATCAAGACCTACATACAGTATATTTGTAAGTTTCAAGGATTCTCGGGAGAGCAATTAAATCAAATTTTGATATTTTTCTGCGCCAACATCATGCAGCTGTTCAGTTGAGTTTCAGGCACGAAATTCCATACTTTCATATATCATCCATCTGATCTTCCATGATTGGGACTCACGATAAGAAGGACTGATTTGCAATTAACATCGGACTCGGATCGAAGAAAATCGCAAACATATTAAAGAAACAACCATGTAGCGAATAGACTTGCCAAATCCTGTTGCAGGTCAAGTTATCAAAAACATCATTACCGGTAACGGCTGCATGAATAGCTTGCAGTTGTTCCGCCTTAGGCGCAAAGGTAAAGAGGCATTTCTTAAACACGAAATCAATTGCCTCCAGAAACTTTGCGTTATAATTTCCTTTCACATTATCCCCATTTAGTAAAAACACACAGGTGATTATACAAAATCGCGCGCTCTCATTGGCTCGCTATCTCGGATTATCAGCCGATAATAGGGAGTTTAAGATCTACGACGCGACGGCAACGAAAACGTCACAAATTTTGCATATTTAATGAGCAAAAACAATAGCTTTGCACGCTCTGCACGTGCATTTTTAGTTTTTGTACATTTCTTTCACGTTTTCGGCAAATCTACGACGTGAAATGACCAATTCTCAAGTTTTACGGAGAACGTGAACAAAAGGCAGCGAATTTAAATTTTCTGTCGTAGATTCAATACCGCACCTCCTAATTCAGTTCCTGGAAGGTTACACTAGTTTTTAGAAGATAGACAAGCCGACATAACGACGAAAACGATTAATAAACCTGAACTTGCAATTTTAAATGACGTTTTCGTTACCGTCGCGTCGCAGATCTTTAACTCCCTAATATCACCTCGACGGACTAAATGGCTGCCAGTAGTCGTTTTGCCACTGTAAGTGAAGATGATTTCGCGTTGAAATGTTTTTTTTTTTCTCTTTTTTCAAATAATCACCTGTGTATTTATACTAAAACAATTATTCGCCTCAGGCTCAGTGATTATCGGTGAATATTCACCTCGACTTCGTCTCGGTGAATATTCACCGATAATCACTTCGCCTTCGGCGAATAATTGTTAAGTATCCAGTGTAAAAGCACTCGGAATAAACTATGCCCAAAGAAGGAATCTTTTTCCAAATATGGTTTTTTCCTCCAGTTTTGGGGGAAAAAATGGCGTCATTCCGAGCATGCGGCTGCAAGTAATTCAGGACTCTCTCTTTTCCCGCCTGGGTTCCAGGCCCATTTTCAGGGCGGGGTAAGAGGGAGTCTTGGAACAGGACTATAGGACGTTAGTCGACGACGGAAGTTTAAGAAACGAAGACGGCGACATCGAGGAAACCGTCACCTAACAGGGGATTAGGCTTAGCTACATAATTCCGGAATTTTTTTGGGAATTTTAGGCATCAAAAAACATTTTAGAAATTCTCGGGAATTTTATAAAAAAATTGACAATTTTATTAATTAGAGCAATTTGAACTTTTAGCTGACATGTTGGAAACTTTTCAAAGGTAAAAACGTTGACAAAACGTGGTTTTTTATTTCTTATTACTTTTTTTTTTTTTTTGCATTCCAACCTATTAGGAGAGGGGTCAGTCCGTTCATATACATTCCTTATCAGCGGTTATTCACCAAAAGGGGTCCTGCGGTGCATCTGAGCACCGGTTTCTCACCGTAGTTTCGGAATCCGGATCTTTGGTTGATAGGTAATATGGCAGACTTTGCATTATAAGAAACGAAATTTATAAGAATTTTCGGGAATTTTAGAGCTTTTGTTCGGCAAATTCCGGAAAGAATTTTAGACAATTTTTCGGGAATTACGTAGCTAGGCCTAGAGCGAATCTTTCTTCCTTCGATCATGAAGACTCACAGAAAGACCTCTATGCAATGCATAAAATTTAGGATAATCAAATTTAAATTATAAAAATATCCCGTTTTTCTGTGTAACCGTTTCCCGTACAAACACGGGATGAAATTTTATTCATTAGACGTTGGCTGACTTGTGCTTTCGTTTTCCTTTTTAAGTGCAAACAAATTTAAAATGTGACCGTTAACCTTAAGTGATTACTGTGTAATATTGCCTGTAGGTACTGAACTACCTTAAGAGGACAGACAGTTCCTTATACACTACTGTACACTGATACACTACTGCCTTATTGAACGTTGTATGGCAGTCACCTTTTCACCTCACTTCAACATGGAATGAAGCGAAATGTGCAAATGTCAAATGACCCACGACTTTGTTTGGAGCATTTTCCCCGGCCTCGGTAAACGCTTTGTTTCTTTGAAAGAAAAGCTTGAACTAAATGTCAGCTATTTTACCAACGTTGGTGGTTAAAAATGTAACAGCACACCAGGGGGTATTGTAAGTTTCCTTAGTCATCTCTTGTGCGAAAATCAGAAGACAAAGACAAAGAAATTAGTAAAATTTTTGCTAGTGTTATCGGAAACGGAGCATAAACAGACAGGGGTTATCTCTTTCTTCTAAAGTAAGCTAGTCCCTCCCACGTCAATTTAGATTCGATATTCAGCTCGGTCTGTTTATTTTCTTTTGTAATGAGCATGCACTGGTCTCCTTTGCGTGGAGACAGCGGATTGCAAACAGCAAATGTTTCTTTTCTTGCCTGGTGACAGTCTGTGGAAGCGAAGCCCAGAGGTAGAAATGATTGTTTCTGCATTTATAACTTATCAACTCTAGCTTTCAAGTTGAAGATTACTACTGGAAGATTTTGTGCAATTCTGAGCTTCAAGTGTTATGTAATAAGCAAAGAGCACTTGTCTCCTGCATGACTGTTAAACTCACATTATAGTCCAGTTAAAGACAAATTTTGCGTAATCGACTATACTTTGTATCACAAACAAGGTATACTGCAAAACAGACCGACGTAAGAGGCAATCGTATGTCCCATGCGGACAAAGCAAAAATAGAGGAAAAGAAATATCTTGCAATTAATCTGGATTATCGCTTGATCACAAAGTCTACAAGTGAGATTTTAAATATTTTTCGTCAATCGTGACAACAAAAATGATTGAACAAGCGAAGTTCCATTTTTGCGGTTATAAAAAAGTGGGAAATGTGCAGCGTCCAGCGAAGTGGTACTTTGCGCCTTGTATCATGAATGCAGATAACAAAGCAAAAGCTCTTTGCTGATTGACTTCGAAAGCAAACACAAACTCAAAATTGAAGCTGTTTGCCTGGGCCTTCATTTTCTTTTTACTTATGTTCCGAAAAATTCCCTCCGCTGATTTTATTTGAAGTTTAAGCGCCTTGAGTGAATAACTGATAGATCAAAAGAGGTAATATTTGCACAAGTCAGTATTCAACACTGTCAGCCTCCCCTGTCATCATTGCTTGGTAAGTTGCTGTAAATTATTTGAGAGATTTCAAGGGCGGATCTAGGATTTTGGCTAGTGGGGTGCACATGTCAGACGGAAATGCACAGGACGCCCAATCTTTATATGTTAGACAATGTATAATACATGCTTTTAAGAGGGGTAGGGCTGTAGTATGATAAACCTGTAAATGATGAGGCAAATAAAAATCTAACTTAATGCAGTTTTTGTGCTTTTAATATCCTGTAGTAGCTTTATTCGCTTTGCCGTTTTTTAGCTAAGCTTACATTACTAAAACGTTTTTTTTTGGTAACCGAGGGGGGTGCACGTGCACCCAGTGCACCTCCCCTAGATCCGCCCTTGGATTTAGATGCTTCTGTCGGGGCAAATTTCTGTCTACAGACGTGAATTAAAAGTGTAGAATGTTATAGCATTTACTTTACTCTGTTATGCATTTCCAAAGTTTTTTTTTTCTTTCAAAGGGCATCAGTGCAGCGAAAGGATAGCCGCTGAACTGATTGACTACTGAAAGCAAAGCGACTTATTCATTAACTGTGCTTTGATTAGCGTCAACCATATCGTTTCAGTTATGAGGAAGGCTGTATCAAGAAACGTTTCTACCAACAAAAACACCCCTCATAATTCCCGTAAGTTACTTTGCAGAAGCTATTCTATTTTTGATACTTCAAATAACACAAATATTGTGAAGTTCACAGCATCATTCAACTTTCCGTATTTTTATTGCAATCAATCAAAACTGATTTGTTCCGATAAGTATTGCAGCCCTCAAGTCCGGCTCTCTTTTGCTCTAAAATCGTTGAAACGTACGCCTTCGTGTCAACGATTTTAGAGCAAAAGAGACACTGCTCGCAGTCTATGTGTCCCGTTACAGACGCCAATGTCATGGTGCTGGTTTTTTTTTTTTTTTTCTCGACAATTCCACATTTCGACATGGCCGTCATATCGGAGTATGATGGGCGATGGAAAACATGAGATCTCTTATTGGCTTCTCTTGTTCGTCCACTATCATTTTGTACATTGCATCGTTGCATTGGCCGTTTTTGTACTGGGGACGAAACGACAAAGCTTAAGGCTAGGGCAACGACCACGCCGAAAAGCAAATATCTTTTGAGGGAAACTGCTCTTGCTGCACGCGATATTTTGGGGCTGAGGTCCATTCACACGCGGTATTTACTGCACTCGAATCGTCTTAATTTCGAAAGATCTCGCTTATGAAACGTTTCAGGCACTTCTTAGGAACCTTACCAGACACTATTCCTCTAAGGAAATCCGATGAATATCAGTGTGAGGTCTTTCTGCTGGAGTTATTAACTAATCACTTCAATCAAAAACCTGATAATTGACGGCTTTCACGCATATTAAGTTAATTGCTCTGGAAAAATGCGTTTAACTCTGATTCAAATGGCCAACTGGAAAACATGGACTGGACTCTGGACTGGACTCTGGACTGGACTTTGGACTGGACTCTGGACTGGACCCTGGACTGGACTTTATTAAACGAAGTTAATATTTAACCAATAATATAACGATTAACCGTTTCTATTTAATTATTAACCAGCGAGAATGAGATAGAGAATGGACGTTTTTTTCAAAGGGAACATAAACGAAAAATCTAACAATGCTGCCCAGTAACTTTCAATCAAGTCAAGCTACTATTACGTGAACACTGTGACGACGATATATCTCATGCGTGCGCTGTCTAAAGAATATAAGGAATGTAGTCCAATTCAATATATTCGATATGTTAAGCGCGATCGCTTTGCGCACTATTTCTACAATTGAACCAGCTAGAACTGCAAACTAAGCACTTCAGTTGTTTACAGCAGTAAATTAACGTTACAAACCCCGCCACTTATACGCTTTGCTACGATTGCGTAAACGCTGCGAAGTTTGAAGTCATCACGTGACAGTGTTCACGTAATATTAGCTTGACTTGATCGAAAGTTACTGGGCAGCATTGTTAGATTTTTCGTTTATGTTCCCTTTGAAAAAACCATCCATTCTCATTCTCATTCTCGCTGGTTAATAATTAAATAGAAACGGTTAATCGTTATACTATTGGTTAAATATTAACTTCGCTTAATAAAGTCCAGTCCAGGGCCCAGTCCAGAATTCCAGTCCAAAGTCCAGTCCATAGTCCAGTCCAGAGTCCAGTCCATGTTTTCCAGTTGGCCGATTCAAATAACTCGATCACGTCCTCTGCTTTACAATCAGTCTAATTACTTTAAATGCCTCCATGCGTTATTGCTGGAACATTCTTAGAGTATTTCGAGTACCTATTCTATTTTCCGACTAGAGAAACCAAAGGAAATAGCGATAAACAGAATGACAATAAACGAAAATGTCCCAAAGGATACACGGTAAATTAAGCCACTGAATCCTGCTCAGTAACAACTTTTGAAATCAAAGCACCGCTAAAGTGAAAAAGAAAGCTAATTCTTGAAATTTCCTTCCAAAAATAGTAAGTTAATCAATGGTGATAACGGTAAGCCACATTCCAGTTTCTGAAGGGTATGTTTTCGATTTGTCAATGATTTTGCAATTTCCAGATTTACTGGAGTAACATTTTGGGAGCCCTTCTGTCAAGAAAACGGTTTAGTGCCAGTATAAAAACCACCGACTGACCTGTTAAAGAAATTATTTGTCTTAGTAGTAGTTGCAATGAGGAAGATAACGTTTCTCGGGTCATCTAGTTTACAATGTTGACTGTGTAATATCAGTTACTACTAATCGGGTATTGAGACGTGGTGGGCGTATCATTACATCTAACATAGATTGCGCGAACGCGAAATAAACTTTGAAGCACGGTAAGAAATAACTCCAAATTTTCTCGCAATAATTGTGTGAAACGAGGCTCTGGAAAACTGCTGTTTTCAGTTTCACGGTCCTCTATCAAAAATTGTCTTTTCCTCTGGACAGGATGCGCCCGTTACGATAAAGAGGAAAAAAATTATTCGACCTCTGAAAAATCGATACATCTTCAAAGATTCTGCTCTCTTTCGGAAGAAGATGTACGCTCTTAATTAGAACTATCCGAAAAAAAGCAAATATCAGGAAGGTCATAAGTTCCAATTCTGTAATTCCTTTTAGCTGTTCCAATTTTGCGCCAGGACTCACCAACCGACAAAAGGCATTTTCTCTTTCACTCGCTGTGTCTGAAGTGAAAATTTGGAACGATCCATTCAGGGTCGGCTAAGTTCACCTTTCCTACATCTCATTCCACCTTTGTCAACCATTTCGCCTGGTTTAGATCGTATTGCCACACACTCAGTTTATGGACCAAATTTAGGCAACAACAAAAGGCCATTGCATGTCATGTCATGTCAGAATATGACAACAAATTTTAATTAGGGAAGCTGCATGAGCCATGCGAACCGCATGCTGACAAATTTGTTTGTTGAAAGCAATAATAAAACGGACAACAATAGTTCTCTTTCGTTCGTTTCTTTAAATGCGAACAAATCATTTTAACCCTTAACAAAGTGGTTAGGCAAATTTTGGACTACTTGCTTGTCACGTGGCGCATTCTATTCCTTATCTTTACAGTCAAGAAAAATGTAATCTTCTCGCCTACCAGACCCGGCAGTTTCCGTAAAGTCGAATATATCATCGAATAAAACCCACCACTGCTAAGATACAAAGCAATACAAGTTATGATCACTCAGTCTTAATCTTTTCCCCGGCAAAAGATATGAATGCTTATCCACCTGCTGTGAAAATGGAAACATCAATAAACAATCTTTTCATCAGGAATGATTTTCAAATGTTCATCGTCAGACAGGAGTAGGTTCTTTTCCGGCAGGATGTTATCTTGCTTGAGAAGGATAATGTTTTTCAATTGCCGTTAATTAATAATCTGTGTAGCCAGAAAAGCTACAATCCACTGATCACAACTGAAAAGAACATTCTGGGTCTCCAACGATATCTGATTTTCGTAGTTAAAATAGTTTTACTATTGTGTTCATCTGATGCGTGTTTAATTACTTCAGCGACAAAAAGAGGTACAAAGCTGATGTCTTCTCTTGGACACTGAAATTGCTTTCATTTCAACTTGAATGACCTACACCTGTGGGCCCTTTGATCTCACACCATAAAAACAGGACCACGGAAATCATGCCTTTGAAACAGGGACAAGGTAAGTCTGAAACAACTTGAAATTAGCAAGCAGGGAGTGGCTAAGGAAACATTGTCTTGGTAGTGAGTGCATGCAGGGAGCTAGATAATGCTTACGGAAACACTCAATTTTAGCATCAACCGTTTTCACATCAGCCACATTTCAGCTTTAGAGCGTGAACTCGGAGTGCTTCAGAGTTAAAATAGTTTCTTTTGCGAACGCAAAGTGGAGCGACGGTTTCCCGCTGACCTGTTTTAGTTCTCAAAGTGTGAAAGGCTTTTATGAAGGACAGCGAATCAGAGAATAAATTGTCATCTTTGCGGTTTACTGGCACTTAGTTCGGTGATAACAGAGCGACGAAACATAGCTATTTAGGTTGTAAGAGATTGGACAGAACACGATTGTTCTTTTTATTGCAAGGAGTGAGTTAAGATTGATTGAATGTGAACAGACGATTTGGTCCAACGCGCGAACTGCTTGTGGATCATGCTACAAACTCCTAGAAGTTTATGTTTATTAAACTGAATCTTTCAGCGCCCGTTCGCGCACTCTTGTTGCTAATTTGTGTTCCACAGTAATTGCAAAAAAAGTATGCCGAAAGCACTATCGTACGGCTAAAACAAACAGGGGAGGCGCAGTGGTGAGAGCACTCGGCCCGGGTTCCCATCATTGTGGCTCCGGTTCGTTTCCCAGCTTGGCGTCACATGTGAGTTGAGTTTGTTGGTCCTCTTGTCTGCCCCTAGAGGTTTTTCTCCGGGAGGCTGATTTTCCCCTCTCCTCAAAGAAAAAGCCTACGATTTGATATGAGTTGTTTCGATTTGATTACCTTGCAATATCCCCAACTAGTGTTCCAGCGCTAAATTCAGTTGACACTTCAAAAAAAGTGTCGCTAGTCAAAAACAAGTTCGTATAATAATAGGTTATTGTTATCTAAAGGCTGTAATCACTGTGGAAGAGGCTAATAAGGTGGAATTTTTTTCTCGTAACACGCACAAGAAAGGAAGTATTGTTTTTT
>NC_090885.1:75012349-75034849 GCF_036669925.1 Montipora capricornis | reverse complement strand
AGGCGAATTATCCTAAAACTTAATTGCATTCGTGCATTTGCATGCTCTCGTTGCTGTTAAGACCTCGATATTTGGGGAATTTTAATACCCTCGTTGTTACACAAAGAAACGCAAAAATATTTAGTAAAATGCGTGCCGCACGAGCAGCACGATCGTACTTCCTTTTTTCAACCAATGATATTCTTGTTTTGTGACGTTGTCGTTGAGGTTGCCGTCGTCGTTCCTTGACTCCCCAAATGACTACAAATGGAACAGTGAGAACTTTCTGGAACACTCTAGGATCCTCTAGAACATTGTAGATGATTTCAGAGATGAGTTCCAGGAACTCACCTAATCGGGTTTATTTGTTTGTACTTGTTCAATTCAAGACATCTGGAATTGACTCTGTTCTCTTAGGACAGAATCTTGAAACGTTCCTATACAAAAGTGGTTTCATTTCTATAACATGATGTGTATAACATGAGACAATCGTGAAAATCATGCGGACAATGTGCAATCACGTGACTAGCGCCTACGCTTTTTCTCCTCCAACATGGCCGCCCGTTTCTTTGTTGTCACTAATGCTGCATTCATTACAGGTCAAACAAGTGAAAGTTGATTTTTGTACCTTCGAGCCATTTAAGTACTTATCCAAAAACCACAGGACCACTTAATTAATAGTTTCCTGTTTGTGACGATTTTACCTAATTCAATAAATTTGTTTTTCAATTAAGTCTTATTCCTAATCTTGAGAGACTGTCAGGACGTTCTCAGATGCCAGCATCTATATGCAGCTATAGTTAATTAAGCGACGCATCTTAAAAAAGAACAGGCATATATCAATAAAATTGTGGCAAATTTTAGACCAAACCAAATCATGAATTTTCAAGTTAGTTTGCAGAGAAACTGTTCTTGTTCGTCAGAGGAAGTTTGAAATCCTAGAATTTAATTGTATTATCTTCGATGACAAAAATTAATTACACACAGCAGGGAGATAAAAAAGCTGACGTTTTGAGCGTTTCCGCCTTCGTCAGAGGAGATGACTGAAAGTCAGGGACGAGTTTCAATCTTAACAAGACGGTCAACTTTTTTTTTCCACTGAGATGATCCAAATTTTTGTAATGAATTTTATATATTAGCTGTTGAAAATCTTCGTCTGCATAATTAACATTAAAGAAAACAAACAAGTAAATTATAATATATAATTAATTAATAATATAAATACATTAAATTAAGAATAATGAAGATTCACTCGCTTGCGTGTTCAAGTTTTATTCATTGTTTAGCTTTCTTTTTTTCCAAGACTGCATCTCACTTAAATATTTTTGCAATCTTAAGCATATCTTTTGTTGAAACAATTATCCTTGAGATTCAAACAGCAACGATTTCCCAACCAGAAAGACGCGGCTCACCGTCATTAACAAAGTAAAATGGGGTGGTGTGGACAACTTCCAAGCTGTCCAAACGCCGCAAAGATTTCAAACACCTTGTATTTAGCGTCTGCGATACAGTAACAACTGTTACTGTTTTCGCCACGTGGAATAAAAACACGTGCGATAGCCAAGATAAACATATTTACAAGCACAGATTGATAATCACGGTTTATTTACGGTCATTAACTACAAGTCACGTTTTATGGGTGCCCGTGGTGCCTGTCTTACAATCGGCATTAATTAAAGGTTAAGAGTTACTTTTGTATCACTTCACTTTGAACTTGCTCCTGACCAATACTGTGGTACGAAAATATTGTTCCCACTTTGAACTCAAACTCGGCTTTGATATTAAGATCGAACGAGTTTAAACCAGATAGAGGAGGTCTAAGGTCTGTTGTAATTAAGGTAAGCAACCATTCAATCCCGGTCACAAAAGCATATAGTTTAAGGGTTCACTGAACTTAACATATGAAATTTTGCGAGTTTGCACCATGGGATAAATTTCAAAGATTGCTAAAAGAAATCGAAGTTGCCCAATTATATTTTTACAGCAGATGGCTGCCTAGAAATGTTTATGTGTTTCTTGACGGAGCGTTTACTAGGCAATCGACGACAAATATTAAAACATGTGATTTGCACAGTCACAAAAAATGCCTAAGAAGGCAAAATAGTCTTCTTGACATTTATTCTTTTCAGTTTTTTTCTGCCTCGCTCGAGTCAGGCAACATTTCATCCATGGCTGCTTGTACAGTTTACAATGGTTACGTTGGAGGAACTCAGTTTTTCGCCCCTGGCTGTGTTGAAAACAATCAAGATCCGCTCATTTGTGTTGCAGCTAAAATTAGTCTCGGGTGTTTTGACGTAAAATAACGTGCCGTTTGCTTCTTCATCAGATCATTCCACAGACAAGGATTCGGGAAGGCAAGTTATGAAGAACAGAAGAAAATTAAGCAGCCAGGCCGGCCCGAGAAATATTCGGATCGCTGTTCTGGGACAGGATGGCGTAGGCAAGACAGGTATGACAGCAGCAAAAGTGGAGGTCAAAAGATTTAATTGATTGCTTAAAAATTAAGAGTAACAGGGCTAACTGTTAGAGACAATTTGCGGTTTCTTAGTTGTACTTTGGCATTATACAAGAAACCAATGGCCTTATTTTTAAAGACGTAACGAAGCAGTAGTTTCTGACAATTTCAACTGGCGACGTTTGTTATTTTGTAGATGTTTACCAGTTCTTCATGGAAGCTTTTTGTGTCAGAAACCCTTATCGCTATATACGACAGCAAAACATAAATTTCATTGGCATCTTTATTTAATCATTTAAGTGTCCACAGCTATTTTCTCAGTATCGAATGTTTCGAAAATGTCGTTAAACTTAAAACTCAGCACTTGGCAATCAGTATGGTTTCATCGGGTTCGGTTTAACAAAGGAGATTACTCAGTTTTCAACAAAGTGAGTGTGATATATCTACATGATTGTACAATGCAAGGATGGCAGGATTAAGAAGCCTTTTTGCGTTTTTAAGCTCATTTCTACCGGCACTGTAAATTGAAAAATGGATACAATCAATTAAGTCCTGCTGATCTCAAACTTCGTCTACCTTCAGACATTTAATGCTCAATTGATTTTGGAAAACAAAAATCTCAGCAGGGTCCAACAGACTGAATTTTTTTTTATAACCTCTCAAAAGTCTCGGATTTTCCATCCAGTCAAAACCAAATACGGCTCGGCTGTCAAATCATCAGTGACAACTGTCCCTTCTCAAAAACAAGGCCACTTTGCGTATTCTGAGGATTTTTAAGACTCTTAAGATTATGTTATGTCTTAAATACGGGCTCGTCCTGAGAATAAAAACTTGTGAAACACACTAGCTGATGACGAGAGAAAGAGGGAGCTCGAGGGAAGTAAAACGAATAACAACCTGGAATGAAATAAGTTTCGATTCATTTTGCATGAGAAATGTTCAACGTTTGGATAGTTGAAGTTTCGCTTCCCCGGCGTCGCACAGATTTTTTCAGCTTAGCAATACTTACGCTATAGTACAGTCAAAATATATAATATGAGCTGCTAACCGAGATTACGTGGGCCAATCAGAACGCACTAGAAACTCGAGTTTCGAGGTTGAAAACTTGATAATGTCACGAGTCCTTCAAAAGCAACATATAGAACACTTTCCTTTTTTTTCCCTTCTCGGCCTTTGTTCATACGAACGTTTTTTTTGTTTGTTTGTTTATTTTACTTTAGTTATTGTTTGTTTGTTTGTTTGTTTATTTTTTCGTTGTTTGTTTATTTTTCAGCCCTTACAGTTCGTTTTTTGACTCGTCGTTTCATCGGAGAATATGACCAAACACTAGGTGAGTATTCTTTTTTTAAATTGCCGTACAGTTCCTCCTCATTACCACAGGATAAATTTCCGCGAATAGAATACAATGATCCTAAGAATATTTCGGTTTTGGAGTCATTTCCAAACCTTTTACAGTTTAAATTGATGAACGGGATATGCAGACAAAATTGTTTGTATTCAACAACTGAAAAGAGAAAACAGACAATAAGCGGCTTATTGTCACTTAGAATAATAGATAGAATTTTGTGTTTTGACGAATTTCTCACAGCGGGGACCTGTAAGTTGTGTCGTAATGCCGTATATGTGATGGTGATTAATTCAAAACAGTTATATCGAAGTTTTCCCATTTCCATGCTTCTCACGCGATATGGGGCATCGCTAAAGAATAAACACGTTGAATCCTGGCCTGACTAATTACTTGCAGTTTGCATGTGATTTGCCTGGTCTACCTCTTTGTTAACTCAATTCCATTAAATTGAGTTAACTTATCAATTCAATTCAATTTGATGAAATTTTCAGTTTCATTTGTAATGTTTAGGTGTCTATTCTCAAATTCAACAGCCACTTGCGTTTTCAATTTTCACAGAAACAACTACAAGACATCATGTGGACGTAGATGGGGAATTTGTAGCTTTGGACATTCTTGACACAGCTGGCAAGGTATATATAAATTATTTTTTTCCTCTTCTCCTCTTGCACTTCTTGTTCCATATTATAACTAGGTTGTTAGGTGGGAGGAAATAGCCCGCTCTCCTTCTTTGCACGAAGATGATATATTTGGTGACCATTATACTGAGGGGGGACACCAACGCAGTCTTCGTCTCTTTGTTCAACATGGTCCGTGAGTCACGTCATGTGGCTCATACATTCTCTTGACTGTTTAATATTCATGTCTATAGCTTTTTGATCATCGTTTGGAGAACATGGCGGGTGAAAATGAAGGGTTTAAGCCAAAGGGAAAAGATACGGGGCCTGTGACTTTCACAAGGGTCGAGTGGGAAGAGGCATGTTATTGACACGGCCTCAAAAAGGGGTCTACCGTAGCAGAACCCAAAGGTCTTTGAAATTCGCTTTGGAGGTGTGTCGCTTACGTTTTTGCTGCGAAGATCGATCATTCTTACTGTGTATCCTTATGCCGATGACGTATGACAGTAACACTCCATTGCACGTGTATGCTTAGGGTGCGTTTTCGCGGGAAAATCCGAAAACGGATTCTTGATTGCGAAAACGGATTTTGCGTTTTTTTGGCGAAATCCAAAAACGGATCATGAATCCAAAGTATCCACACTCCAGGAGGATACTTCGGATTAAATCTAAATCCGGATTTTTGAGATTCATCACTTCAGCAATTTTTTTGGGAAAGGATTTGAAAAAAGTATTTTTGACAAGCGGTTTCCCATGCAAAAACGATACACAACAACTACCGTACATGACAGTTCAGCCCAAATGTTTTCCTCGCGCCATTTTTACCGTACGATCGAAGACATGAAGGTCGCAAATAGTTAGGTTTCCTGCAAATTTCACACCAGAAATTACACTAATAGTTTCTTGACAGCAATAATATTGTTAGCACCTTTCCTACACCAAAAAATCAATCGCTAAGGTATTTTTTTTCTGGTGGCATTTTCATTTAAGAATTTATCCAAAACAAACTTAATTGCTAATTTTTGCTTCTTTTTAAAATTTGCACACAACTCTGGGTTTGTTTGTTTGTTTGCGTTGTCATGGAAAATAATCCTTTTTCGGATTTTGCGTTTTTTGACGCTGAAGAATCCATTGATCCGAGATCAGAAATCCGTTTTTGGATTTTCCCAAAAAAAGGCACCCTTAGTCTCATGATTACTCAGGCTTTCGGTAAAGCCTACCGAAGTTTCAAATATATATCACAGACCATGCCATCCAAGCTAAGTTCAAAGGGAAACAGGGGGAAGGGGATTCTCGGGGAATGGAGAACACCAAAGCGAAAGGCGAGGGAGGGAGGCATGGAAACCGGCAAGGGTTCCCTGTTTTGCGAGCAGGCGATAAGAGACGAGTTAAAGTGCTCCGGGAAGCCGATCCAAGGAGTATCTGACTTTTTGTTATCTTATTAAAAGAGTACTTTATTCTTTATTAGAACACTGACGAAAAGCTGGATTACATCATCGGATATGCAGACATCTTTCTTGTTCTGTATTCTGTAACTGATCGTGCCAGTTTCCAAGAAGCTGGGAAAATCGCCAAATACATCCGGCGATATCGAACTCTGGATTCCAGCAGTATTATTATCACTGGGACCAAGACAGACTTAGAACACTTTAGAACAGTGCGAGAGACCGATGGATCACGGCTAACCTATTCACTTAACTGCGGATTTTATGAGATATCGATATCTGAGAATTATGGAGACACTATGAACATGTTTAATGACATTTTGAGACAGTATCTGAGTGCGCATCCTGGGCAAGATTCGCTCACAATCATTTCGCCTCCTCATTTTCCTTCAAGTCCATTGACTACACACAAGGAAATCAAGTCACCTTCTTCTTGGGCGAAAGTGAAAGGGCTGAAGACGATGCCTTTCAGAAGGAAGTCTGTCCAAACAACAGCGTGATAAGATACGTACGCATGTATAAAAGACAAATTTACAGTCTGCTGTGTACGTTTTGAGACAATATGTAACAACCTGTCGTCCTGCTTGTTCTATACTGTAACAATAATACTCAAGCTGACCTGGAGACGTAGCTATGAGGTAGAATCTGCTTCACGCCCGTGGACAACCCCATGGTGCAGGGTAAAGGCAAACACAAATTCAGTCCACTTTTGGCGTCGCCTGCGGGTTAAACCCAGAGACACATTAGGGTGAGGCGATGAACCCTGTGCAAACCCTGCTGGTTCTATGAAATGAACTCTATTCGTAATGTCACCCTGTCAGCCTTATAAACTTTTTTGCTAATGAGCTATAAGGTTCGGCGCATACGAGGGAACTAGTCCATGGGACTGTTGCCAGCAACCAGTCCCAGGAACCAAGTACCCTCGTGTGAACTCCGTAGCTAATTTCATCGGAAAGCCTAACTCAAAATCAGTCAAGTCTGCTTCCTACGATCAGTCAAACTTGTTTAAATTAGTAGTACAAGTCCCAAGACTGAGTCCCTTCATGTTAACGTCCCTGCGACCAAATGAAAGATTAACCAGTCGAAAGCTCGCAAACATTGCATGACTGGGGATTTTGTCAATGACGTGTCAAATGATCAAATATTTCGCCTTTTTGTCGTTGTTCATAAAAAGTAAAACTTGTTTTCAACTATGATTGAGTTCCTAACATAATAGTTTGTGTTTTGCTTTTTTTTTTTTGTTTTTTGTTTTTTTTTTGTTTTTTTTTTGTAAAGAAATGACTGTCGTAGAATGACACTATTGTATTAAAAGGGAGATATGAGTACGGCTATTACTATTAATATTATATAAAATTTATTACTGTAGTTATTAAGCCGTTAACAGTACATTATTGCTAAATATAGACCTTATTCATAAATGGCGGTCAATCTTTAATTCTTTTGTCGAAGTGCAAATTAGCCTACCAAGCCTCGATACCCTACAGTGAATTGAAAAGAATTCTTGCTCTAAAATGAGGCTTGGTAGGCTAATTTGCACATGGACAAAAGAATTAAAAATGTGACCGCCATTTATGAATAAGGTCTATAACCAACCTTTATTTTGATCATAATTTGATTTATTTAAGCGAAAAGTAGAAATAAAGTCGTGATACAGTGCTTTGTAAAAAAGAAACCTTTGAACTTACTGTGGTTACTCTTTGACATTGAGCGTTATGGTGGGAACAATGACTTTCTCTTGGATTAATGTAATTTTTTTACAAAAGTCTATTATTAAAACTGCAAGGCAGTTCTCAGCGTCGTAATTGGAAATGACCAAGAGAAAATAAGGGGAATGATTTTCTCTTGAAATGGCCCATTGCCAATCTCTACCATGCTAAAATGACCTCCAGAACAAAACGGCGAAATAACTGAGGTTTCTGTTCACGCATAAGTGTTGCTGCGATCACGTGACAACTCTTGCTCAAGTTCCCGGGATCGCGTCACACAGTACTCATCAATGGTTTCCTTAACACTCGACATGGCTCTGTTTCTGCCGGTGTTCTTCTCGATTATCTCCATAATCCTCTTGTGAGATGTCTGTTTCACTCCATTCAAAGCTTGTTGACTCATTTTGCGTCTCATTACAGCCCCGGTTGCCTGCAAAAATACTTTTTCCACATCTTCGAAGCTGGTCTTCGAAGACAACTCGGAAAAGGAACACTTCATATCCTTGGCTAGTTCATATCCCTCCCGAGTGGTGACTTGTTCTTGTCTGTCGTTTTCTGTGTCCTTTTTGTTTCCTATCAGCAGGAAAAATGGCTGATCTGCAGCACGAACACTGACCAAATGCTCTCTCAGCGCAATAATTTCTTTGAAACTTAAGCGGTCGTTAATGGCATACACCAGAAAAAATACGTCTCCCCAAAGCGAATGAACATCATTCCTCTCGATGAAATCCTGTCAACCAAAGAGAGTCATAGAGAACGAAATCTAAAACCCAACACTTTTTTGCGTCTTTAATAAGTCCTTCCTAGATTGTTCACAATCCCCTATTTTCCCGTTTGATCGTCGGGATGGAGCACAAACTGCCGCTATCTTTGTTTTTAAACAGCGAGCACGAACTGCGGAGAGCGACATAACTACCGAGTGGGTGGGGAGTCCTTCCAGCCAAAAGAGATGGCTAGAGAACGACATCACAGGTAACGGTATTATTATTCACGAGATATGCACTGACCAATCAAAGAGCTAGAACTTCAACGCATGATAAATGTTGAAAGAGGGAATTTGCTTTGGAAACAGGGAGAGTTTAGAAACGTGGCGGGAGGCTGGGGAGATTCTGAACCGATTCCTCATTTATTCAGTCCAATGCCTGGATGAAGTCACCTCGAATTCCTGTTTCCTTGGCTTTAAAAAGACAAGAATGCAGAAGATGAAGTACTTCTTTCGCAGTGGTTAACGTTTCAATGAGGGGCCATAGACTATTCCTGGCAATTTAATGAAGTTAATCGTTAAACTTACCTTGTCACCCGATTCCAGGATTTCCAATCGTACATCTACATTTTCAATCTTCGTATAGTGATGGTAAATTAGACCTATGAGAGGCATTAATAAATCTTGATCAAAGGTAGTTCTTGTACCAAGAGTTGCAATCCTTTTAGCCAGCGTGTCACTGACCTTTGCTAAAGGAATTATGGAGACATCAGTATCGCTTGGTACTAACCAATAGCAACAAAATGCGCGCCAAACTTCTTGAGGCGCACGTTTGAATTAGACGATTTTTTCAAGCAGATGGCACTTAATCTGCTCAAACATTGGTCACGTTGCTCCGGCAAAAATGCTTGGCTGCTCCTGTCACATTTTCAGTTGTGGTGGCAAGGACAAAGCGCAAAAAAAGCATGGAAATTTATGTCAGGTGCAAGTTGAACGAAAATTTTTGGGCTGCTCGAGGGTCGTGAAGTTGAAGTGGGGGAGGTACCAAATCCCAGTTTTCAGCCTAAACTGATTTGCCCCAAATCCCAGTTCCCAGCTTAACCTTGGTCCAAATCCCAGATACCATCAAATCTAAAATCCCAGTCCTGGTTTTTGTTTGCAAACCGATGTACATAATAAAAAAAACCGCTTACTGATGCCGTTTGGATACACATACCTTCACCTGGAGTGACGAAAATCTCTCATTCTTCTGGTGAGCACTTTTTCTCTTCCAGCCCTTTTTGGCATAACCATACTGAAACTACGTGTATCAACTGCACAACCAGTACTCGTCCCGTTGATCAGTGCAGGTGATCATGAGAACCTCTGCAGGCTGTTCGTAAGACTCTCTTTCTGGGTGCTCTGCACTTTCACCTGGCACTGAGCTTTGCGCATGAGGAAGTGCAAATCTAAGGGATTAAGCCATGTATATCTTGTTGGCTTTTTGGGTGTTTTACACAAGTCATTCATTGCCTGTGTTGCTCGTGGAGATAGAAGTCTCAAAGGTTGCATCCGATGAACCTGAGGTTGAAGACGATGACCTCTCAAACACGATATTTACTGTCCCTTTTTGAAAAGATGGCAATTGCTGAATCAATCGGATGAACAAGGAGCGTGACCCATTCTCTTTCAGCATTCCCATCTGTTATTAGTTTTCAATACAAATTGCTCTTTTTGGGGGTTACCTGGTTCGATTTGGTCCACATAGAACATTTCCATTTCATGGTTCGCAAAACCTGTCGTCGCAGGATAATCGTCAACTCCTCAGTTTGTGTAATCATCTTTTGTAGTCTCTTGGGAAGAATCTTAAGTTTAACGGAAGCTTACGAATTTTTTGCGTTAATATACTTGATTTGGATGACCATAGTCCGCGAAATGGACGCCATTTTTACCCCTCCCGCCACGTGCAAACATCTTCAAACATGTTACTACACCAACAACAAACCCCTGAGCAGGAAAATTGACAGAACACACTCGGAGGCGAAAAATATACTGGTTCTCTGTCTACTGAGGTCTACTAACACATAACGGTAATTGGAGTGCACTATGGTCCCTGTTTTGCGAGCAGGCGAGAAGAGACGAGTTAAGGTGTTCCGGGCAGCCTATCCAAGGAGTATATGACTTTTTGTTATCTTATTAAAAGATTACTTTATTCTTTATTAGAACACTGACGAAATGCTGATTACATCATCGGATATGCAGACATATTTCTTGTTCTGTATTCTGTATCTAATCGTGCCAGTTTCCAAAAGGCTGGGAAAATGGTCAAATATATCCGTCGACCTGAGTGGAGAGCAATTTGGTCTGAAATCATACGTGTGATTTCAAAATCGAACAAGCGCAGCGCGAGTTGGATTTGAAATCACAATTGCCACTTTATTACATCCATTTAAAAATCACACAAGAATTATTTAGTCCCTAAAATATTGATCCAGTTGGAAATAAAAGTTGCAAAATTTGCCACACAATGGATTTCTTGGTCTTTCATTTTCCTGCCATTTGACAGGTTACCTTAAACAAGCCTTGAAATCTGATTGGTTGTTTTGTTTTAGTGTTCCTTTCTCATTGGCTGGGGAAATGGTGCGATTTAGAGAAAAAAATAATGTGATTTGGGAATAAATCGCACTGCTGCGAGCCAATCAGATTGCAAGGATCACCAGTAATTTCTAAACGGATGTAATAAAGAAACTTATTTCTTTGCTAAAACAAATAGCCTCTGTTAAGCAGTGGTGTCGAATAATAAAGTCAAAGAACACTAAAGCTAAAAATCCCATTCCCACTGGTTAAATCCTTGTCCCAGTGCAGGAAATCCCATTTTCCCAGTCCAAATCCCATTCCTGATTTTACCCCTTCACGACCCTCCTTCCCGACCGGCCCTTAAATCAGTTATTAATGAAAATATGTTTTTAGGCAAGTGACAGAAATCCTTGGCATTTTGAGCAAAGCCCTCCATTAGTGGAAACCAACAAGGTTTGTTTACTATTTATTTTGTAACCAACTCAAGAAGCCTCGCAGAAATTTGATAAGCCAACTGCACATCTTCCTCCTGCGGGACATCGCACATAAAGCCACCAGAACACCGCAATGGTCCAAATTTACTGTGCTATTACCGTTTCCGAGTTTGTAATACCGCCGCAGGCGGAATATACTGTTTAACTCTTAATGATCAAAAACACAATCGCTTTTTCAACTCTGTGTAAATAATGCTAGTTTAATTACTTTCGTGTGTAAACATTGATATACTACCCCTTTATTATATCAAAGGTGTCGCTAAGTTTAAGCAGAGCTTTCTTTTGAATACTTACCAACAGTTTGGTCGTATTCCCCAATGAATCTTTTCGTTAGGAAACGAACAATCATGGCTATCGAAAGAAAGACAAGACTGTTGAAAAGGAATTGTAAACTAAGCCCAAGACTTAAAACGCTATTCCAGGCGACGTTAACAGCAAAAGAGTAAAAAATATTTACTATTTAAACAACAATGTTAGCATCAAAGGCTAGTTCGATATCGAGATCTGTGAGAAAGTTAACGACCAATTCAGCTAGGGTTAATTAGGTTCAATATTTCTTCCCAGACCTGATTTTCCGACTCCAAGTTTCCCAACAAGGACAAGTTTCACAAGAACTGGGCTCTTCCCACTGCCAGTGCGGTTCGACTGTGTTTCCTCCATATTAGAGCAACTTTCATATGACCTTGAAAAAGAAACGTGAAAACAGAACGTAAACAAATATGCAGAACAGTTAATTGGCTTATCGAACAAAAACAAACGAGCACGAATTTTCATTGGCTTAGCGAACGCGGATGCAAACAATGCCATCTCTCCAGGGAACTTTCTGGCCTCGATCGACATTTCGCTTGACCTCATTTGAAATGCAGTAATGTGATTGGGCAATTGTATTGTTTACTGCCCATATTAGGAGTTTCTTTGGCGGGAATAAGGAGAAGCTTTGTTTTAATCTTGCCAAACATTGGTCCGTGAAACAAATTTCGAACACTTTTTCAAGGTCCGTACGAAAGTCGCTCAAACACTGGAATGTTTGACTTGTTTTATCCACTCATACACTGGCTATTGTTATCTGGTAATACTGTTTATTTAGGAGTCAAGAAAACGCATGCCTTTCTTAAATGGACTTGTCGGTCCGAACAGTGCCGGTGGACAGTATAGATGGGACAGGGTGCTAGAGTAGGTAAGCTGTGAAGAGAGGTTGGGTCGAGAAGGTAAATCTTGTGGAATGATTTACAATGAATTAACATGAAGTTTGTTCATTAAAGGTATTTTATTCGTGACTACGAATTTACAGTTTTCAAACCATTTAACAACAAGAGTAAATCGAAAAGAGATCAAACATAATGAAAGAACAATACCAAGAAATGTTTTTACGATGCCGCATCCGTGAAGAAGTAATTTAAGACCTATTTAACCGATGTTTTCTCGTCGACCTGGGTCCAGTTACACGAAGGATGGTCAACGCTAACCGGTGTCAAAAATCCTAAAGTGAACATACAGGCGCGTAAGCAGCTTTTCCTTCGGGGGAAGGGGGGGGGGGGGGTGCACTTTAAGCTTGGGCGGACCTTAAGTTATCAGTCCTTAAAATATGATATCTAAACAATTCTGATATCTGATATGTGTAACAACAATATTTAATCCGGCATTGTGAGCTTTTCTTTATAAGTTCTATTGCTTTTTTAAACTGCTTTGAAATCATTCGACTATTTTCTACTCATGTTCGTGCGGTTTTTAATAGTTTTCTCAATATGTTCATTCTGTACTGCTGCATGCATGCATGTCTGTTACATTACATACAGCAATGAATTCAATATTCATGACAGTCATTAAAGATTTTCATTCAAACGTCGATGATGACGACAAAGTTGTTGACTGAGGCACCCCACCCCTACGTACGCGCCTGACATAACTTGCGGCTTTCCAGTTCAGTTCAATATTGCCGTAAAATGTCCAAAGTTTCAAACGTGGTTCGTCCCACGGCCGAGCTAGTGACGGCAAGGGTCGAATCCTAAATAAAACAGTTTGCAATGACCGACAATTTTGGCAACTTTACGCAAATTGTGTACGCTGTTAAAAGCTATTTCAAAAGGATTTACACATATTATGTCCCTTGTTGTTGAAATTTTGTTTTTCGAAATAAAATATTTTGATCTCAGAGGTTCCTTAACGTAACACTGGCAAGCGCTAACCAAACTTTGAGAAACCAACGCTGGGAAAAAATGGCTTAAAATATTGAAAGTGACCTTACCTTGTGACTGCTTACTTATCACCAATCTTACTTTTTTTCCGGAAAGGGGGGATCAAGAATTTTCTTTGCCAAATTTAATGATCACTTTTGTTGCAACCCACTTCGCAATAAAGAAGTCGGAATTATTTTTCACTTTTCCTGTTTCTTTTAAACAGCAAACTTGCTTAGAAAATAATCGTTCAGTATTGGATCCTTGCCTCACCCCCCCCCTCCCCCCCCCCTCACCCCATTTAACAATGACGTCGTACTCCTCTTTGCTTTTACTCATGACTTGTTTCCCAGGATTAGACCGCTGCTCTATAGGGTTGGCAACATCTGCAAGAAATGAGTTGTGAATTTGTGCGTCACTGAAGACGTTCGGTCAGTTACCACAAAGGACTGAGGGTCTCCCAGGGGTTTTGGGGAACAAGGGAGCATGGCTAATTTGAACTCGGAAACAGGGAACAAAGACAAAATACCTTACGAAACAAAGGAAAGATAAAACATGGATCAAAAAGCTGAGAAAAAGTAGTTTCGGGAACAAAGGAACACAAGCAAATTTTTAAAGGGAACAAGGGACACCCCCTGGGAGGCCCTCAGGACTAGAGTGAGGCTAGAATGAAAGAGTGAGATCTTCCCAGTCTTTCTCTGCTATTTTCACCATTGAAAGATCGGGCGTCCGCCATAAAGCCAATAATGCAACTCTACTGTAACAAAGGAATCATAGCATTATTCGTAAACGACGTACCATTCCGTAAGTGTTCATTTTGTCCAGCACACTAATATCAGGTTTGTTGTTTGTTATTATTATTATCATTATCATTATCATTATCATTATCATTATCATTATTACTACTTGACTCTTGCGTTTTAAATTAATAATCCTAAATCTGAAAATTGACATTCTTTCTTATGGGCCCCCATTGTAAACCCTGGGCATCAATGATATCATTTACGTGAGTGAATGCCAGAAATTATCGGTATTCTTCATATAATTAACATTCTTATCGCCCTTAAAATTATCTTTGAAGGAAACGTTTCATACAACACGGAATTTTAAGTTTATCTGGCTGTTTGGCATTAACCATCAGGCAGCAAATAAATTGACCGGCTTTGAACAACACTTTGCCTGGTTCCTTTTATAATCTCTGCACAATTTCTTTTGCCACAGAAGGTGCGCACGGTCAAAATATATAGGGGCTTGGTTACTAGTTTTGAAAGGAACAGCCTGCAGCGATCCCTGCAGTTCTTCAGTTCTGCCCACTGCTTATTTGTCAAATCATCAAAGCGAAACAAGCCAATCAGATGCAAGCGGAAATGACTTCTCGGTTGACTGTTTATTCAAGCGAGGAATTTTCGCACGACCACAATCCAGAAACTCCGAAAAAAAAAATAGAAATCCCAAATTGCCAAATCGGCTTATGAATTTTGCAGAGTTTGTAAGTGCAAGGAATTCATACGCAGCCAGTCATCAGAAATGTCAGAAATGTGCCTCTGCCTTGATTTTCACTCAAACCCTTGTAAAAGACAAAAGTGACCGCCACGTACATTGATTAGCCCACGCATCTACTTCAAAAGTTATTGAAACTTCTGCAAATGTGCGCTCAAGACAAAATATAGTCCTCTAGGATCTTTCTAGCCTGTTGTCAACCCCATGAAAATTTTTTAATCTTGCAAGAAGAGAGGGTTTCCAACATATTTGGTTCTCGACGTGTGCAGTTGTGCCGGTACTTTTATTGAAGGTCACTTTCCTCGAGAGTCTACAATACATGCTTACGTAACCAAGTAACCAAGCCCCTATATTACTGGCCACACCATTCCTTCACTTTTGTTAAATATTTTGCTTCAATCACTTTCATACAGGTGACTCTTCTCATTTGTTTCAGTTGAGTTTTTACAACCTTTTTGAAAGTCTATTGGGAGCTAGCCTAGAATGTCTTCTGTCGGATCAATGTACGTGACAAGCTTTGCAGTTTTTATCACTTTGATTTACATGCAGTGAGCTTCCATCAAAAAACTAGTATATGCTTATTGCAGGTCCTATTTTTGGTGGTTAAAGCCGCGGGTCCTTATTTTTACGTGGGTAGCACATGACAGTTAACTACAGTTACTGATAAACTTGTGGCCCTCGGTGCGCACTTTTTACCTGATCCTTTAATGCTGTGGCAGACTTCCAGTGTCGCTATGAGTAACATATGACATTTAGCTTACACTGCCTACTGCAATTTCCTACTGGTAGTTTGCTACTTCATGTATGAACCAATGGTTGCTGAAATTAGAACCTTAATCACTGCTATGCAATGCTTTAATGTTCAGCACTATAGTTAGTACAATAGGTCATGATGATCACTAAATTATTATTATTTGTAGCTCATTGGTCATTGCAGGTCATTGTAGGATCCAAAACACAGGTCACATTCCACACGTCAATACTAGAAGTCCCTGGTGCACTGATGAACAACTAAGCTAAAAGTTTCCCCTGGACAAAATTTTTGTCTTGTGATTAAGGCTAGGAGACGTGTTTGGTGTTGTTTATCTACCTGCAACACAGTGACATGAACACTGACCTGTGACCTGAAACACAGCGGCATTTTAAGCCATTGTAGGTCATTCCCCGTTTAGTATTAGAAACTACGAGCATGGTAGCTGAGCTAAAGCCCCTTCTTAGTTTCTGTAATAAATTATTATAAAACTAAGATCCTGTCTGAGAAGAGGTTACAGGTTCCAATAATAACAAAACAACAGTGTGTACTGCCTTTGTTTGGGTTTTGCTCTTATTTGAACAATGGAGCAGGCAATTGCTGGCTGTGCAACTTAGCAGTAACTTTCTTAAAAGCGATTGTAAAATAAAGAAAGTGAAAAAATAAACAATTCGCAGCTGAAGTGAGAAGTAACAAAACAATTTTTGCAATGAAGTGAATGAATTGAGTCACGTTGTTGTATTAAGTAAAATTTGAAAATAAGAGTAATAAGACCTGGCCCACCGTTTCTTCAAAAAGTCGAAGACCTCTTTTTGCAATTTGACTTGATCTGATTTGATTTGATTTGATTTTCGAGTGTCCTCGATTAGTGCCTCGGCCTTAAACTGACAATTGACACGTAAATAAATTAAAGTTCATTGTTATTATCGTTATTCTGTGATTCTCTCCAATTCTTAGATGTTCTTCTGGATCTTCTTAGTCATGTCTCAGCAGCTTCCTGCACCTTAGAGACACAACACTTTCCGCAATAGTTGAGCAGCACTTTGCCAGATCCAACCTCGCATACCAAGTCTTTGCATTCTTCGAGATGTTTCAAAGAGCACCAAGCACGACGGGTGTCACTGCTACTTTTGGGGCTCTGGGAATTCTTTTAATTTTGAAAATTAGGTCCTGATACCTTTCGAATGCAAGGTCCTGGTCCCTTTCCTCCTCAGTCGTAATAATGTTCTGATCTGGTCCGCTGGCACAGCTATGTCGATAAGACGGTCCACTCTTGCATGTGTGTCTTCATTCATTACAGTAATATCTGGCCGATTGTGCTTTAGTTGCTTGTCTTTGTAGATAGTCATACAAGGGTTGATAGTCGTACCACTTGTCGGTGCAGTCTATCCCATAAAATCTGCACAGTGCTCAGTGTACCCGCAAGGGCACCTGGTCGTGACGCTTCCTCACTTACAATATGTCGCACTGTTTCAGTGGAGTCTTCACACAATGGTGTCTCGCACGGCTTATCTATGCTGTACTTGATCGAATTCAGTTCTTCTTAAAGCTTGTTCGGGCTTGAGTAACCAGGATTAAGCGTTCTGCTTCCTTCTTTAAAAAACAATTCCTAAGAAATCCCCAAGACTCCTCTCTCCAGCCACACCTGATGCTTGTTGAACGAACTCTCCATGTCGAGCTTTTTCCTTCCAGTTGCTGACTTTCTCTTCTTTCACTGCTCCTCTAATAGTCCAAAAGATTTTCACCTTGTCACAACCTGAAGCACATTCCCCCTCAAGGCCGCTTGAAGCATCCACTCTGTGCCCACTTTCAGGTTTTTTTTTTCAGTTACTCCCTTGAACATGAAGCAGAACTTACTGCCCAGCGCAACCGTGATTTAAAATTAATAGGGAACTTATATAATTAAGAAACGCCGACGGCGACGGCAACAACCGTGAACGCCACAACACAATGATATAAAGAAAATAAACAAATATTCGTGCTGCTCGTGCAGCACGGATTTTGGCCCGTATTTTGGGGGGTACTGCATAACAGCGACATGAAATCACCAAATTTGAAGTTTTGACAATAACGTGAGCAATCAAAAGAAAATCGTTCATTTTCTATTTTGACTTGAAACCACTCACTAATTTATTTCAGTTTTAGGGTACTTTTCTGACATTGTATGACGTTAACGAGAAGGAATAATCGCAAAAGACTCGTGATATATATAGAACAAAGGTATATTTTGAGGTGACGTTCTTGTCGACGTTGACGTCGTAGATCTTAAGGTCGCAAATAAATGGCAGAGGCAGAGGAAACCAGTTTAATTGAATCAACACAGGGACTTCATGAAACCTTTCATACCCAATCGTAGCTCACGTATACGCCAACAGTACAGTAATGGATTAAGTGATGAATTTGCATAGACCAATGAGCCTGAAAATCGCAAAGCCAAGAGAACTGTGTCACGAGGGAGGGGAGGATTCCAGACCTCAAAGTTGAGACACACTCTAACGAAATTATACGGGAGGTAACACAGAATAAACAAAATAAATATGCGTAACATACTGATGACGGACTTTCTGTAACGGTTCATATTGAAAGTAGAACCGCTTTGTTGATTAACTTCAACTGCTTGGGCTTGGATTGCAAGATGATGCCGACGAGCAATGCGGAAGATTACGAGATAAGCCAACAAATTAATGACCAGACAGGAAGACACTATAGTGGTCGACAACACCCCATGCAAAAATTCAAAGATTGGAAGGGATATGCCATAGGCGATACTTGTTATAAAAGTAAGGCATAAAGCAGAGCAGGCGCGTCGAAAAGTAACGATACAGTTGTATTTAAGATGGAATGTTAAGGCCGCGACTCTATCTAAGCTCACCAACGTCAGTGTTAAGACCGTCATTGCCACAAAAACGGCTTGTGTTGATTTAAACACAGTCCATGCCGTTCCCCGGGAACGGCTTTCCTGTGTATATTCATTTATCAAGCAGACAATAAAAGCAGGTTGAACAATTAACCCTACTCCAAAATCGGACATGGCAAGACCAAAAATGAACGCATTCGATGGCTGACTGTGCAATGAAGGAGATTTCCAGATTGCTCCTAGGGTGGCGAAGTTTCCAAGCACTGCAGTCAACGAAAATATGCCATTTATTACGCAAAGTACAATGTAGAAAACAGTCTGCATCTTCGCCAGTGTCTCCAATTAACGATGACCCAGGTTGAAGGCTGATATTATTACTGCAATTGAAAATGCAACAGATTTAATTTGAACCAATGAAATGATATATGAAATGAATCATATATTGAACGCCGAATATGAAATCAAGTGAAGCTATGATCCTCGCAGTTTTTAACAGGTCACGCGAGGTCAGGTTAAGCGTGGTCACGGGTTTGAACCCGTGACCTCGCGATACCGGTGCGACGCTCTAACCAACTGAGCTATGAAGGCACTGACGTTGGGAGCTGGTCATTTGTGGGTTCTAATGTTCCCGAAATGATTGAATTAACTAATGAAATTATATATGAAATTAATCATATATTGAACCGAAATCTTGATTTCATAACCACAGTTCAATATATGATTCATTAATAAAGATGCAAATGTTGTCAAAGGCCACTATTCGTTGCTTTGAAGATTCAAGATGTTCACATTTTTCACCTCTTATGTTGTTTCTCGAATTGTTGTTCCATTCTTGAGCTCCATATAAGGCTATATTTTCTTTAAAGATACACTAAAACGCCATTCACGTTACATCGGCTTCGCCGCCATTGCAGGTTATTTAAATATTGTACTGTGTCCACCGGATAAAAGCTACGCATTTCTACTACCCCCTGAAACCTACCAAAGATACGCGTAGAAGACTCTAGGCACAAAGACAATACTTACTTTTATACTGAGTAGAGGAGTGCCAGGAAAAACCCTGTTGTGCAACTTTTCCGATTTCCGACAGAGGAGAAAAAAAATTTTAAAAACGGGAAAATGCTACTCATTTTTCGACGGGATTACCATATGGCAACCCAGTAATGATGAATGTTTCTTTCTGTTTTGGCTCAAAGATTGGGCTTTCGCCAAGCGGCTTTAAACATAACAGAAGCTTGACAATTTCGTAAAAAACAGCTTAAGCTGACTTGTCGCTTGAAAAAGCAGGGGCAACCAACTACCGAATGTCTTTTTCTTGTCAGAATTATGTAAAAGATTAATGGTTTTCACAATGCTTTAGAAGCTTGTTTAGCGAGTTTGTACAGTAGCTGTCCTACAAAACATTATCTGTTAGGATATTCTAGAGGAACCTGAGGTCTGTAGAAATTTCTAGGTAGCTATTTTGCCTCGTCCGAAAGTTCTAGCAATCGTGACAGGTCTGATCAAAAACTTCACATTACGTAGTTAACCTTCTTCAGCCGAAATTCTTAGGCGAATCCGATGAGTTTGCTTAAAATATGATTCTCAAACAAACTTTGGCGAAAATGATAGAAGTTGCAAATCTTCAAATTTTATGTTATTTCCAATATTGCAGTTGACTCTTCCTCATATCAGTAAAAATTCTAGCGTTCTTCAATGTGGTTTCGAAACTTCTACGCACCCCTCACCACTTTTCCGAAATATCTAGGAAATCTGTTCAGAAAATGTCCAAAATCGTCGTGCGCCTCAAAAGTCTGAGTTGGAATATTCGAAAATTCTAGCCAATCTTCCAAAAAACCCCATCTTAGTCATTTTGGGCAAAGAAAAGAAGCGCTTGCTACAGTAACTAGATGCAGACTTTACTGAAATTAACCGAAGTCCACGAACAGTAACAACGTCAAAAGAACTGATAAACACTGACCGTTCCACGGATCTAGTTACTTTGGTTCTGGATGTGCTTGAGATCCATTTTTCTTGTATGTTAAAGCTTCACAATGTTAGTCAGCCTCGAAAGTTTACACGTAAGAAGGTTTCGTAAGTTACTGTAGTACGAAATGTGCAACTAAGGCAGCACGCCGAGTTATAACTGAAGGCTATTCCTTTCCTTTCCTTCTTTCTTTCTTTCTTCCTTTCTTTTTTTTTTTTTTTTTTTTGTTTTTTTCTTTCTTTCTTTTTTCTAAACAGGCACCTGTTAGTTACATGGAAATCAATATTTGTATTCAGTTTAATCTGTGCCACTTAGCTCCTGTCCTTGTACGCAATAAAAGTTTAAAAACTGACCTTATATCCGGCTATTGCCGCACAGTCCCCACCGCTGAAACTCTAATTGCACGCTTTAACCATGGTTAACCATCACTAATTCGTTTTTCCAATCGCCTTCGTCAAATTTAATTTGCACTTGATCGTAAGCAATTTGATAAGTGTTTCCGGAGTTGCGATGAAGCTTTTTCCGCATTGCAATTCAGTTTGTTCCATTTGACTTGCCGCCCTCAAGAAACAAGAACCAATAAAAAAGCGGAAAAACCAACTGGGCTCGCACATAAAATAATTACGTTAAAAGTAATTCACCCAGTGGGATTTCTTATTGAAAAAAAAGTTCAATCCTGGCCAGAAACGTTTCAGAAAAGACAACCAGCTGCCTGTTTTTCAAGGGTATTGAACTCGAATTTGGCAACAGCAAAGACAAAAGGAATTTTTCGAGAGAAAAATGATTCAACATTATAATTCTCAGGGGCACCAAACGAGCCTTTTAAAGAGGGAAGTTTCCAAGCTCATTGCAATGGATTAAGACAGTTCATTAATGAGATATTAATGTTATATTATGACATAAAAAAATACACCCATTCGGATTTTAAATATAAAAATACAAGTGCCACAAAATTTCAGTTAGGGGATGACCATAAAAAAAATGACGGCTCAAAGTTACCGTCAACGAACTTTCAAGCGAATTATTCAAAACGACGGCAGCTGCGGCAACGAGAACTCCAAAAAACAAGAGAAATATCATAGGTTAAAAATAATCGTGCTGTACCTGCGGCACTCATATTTTAGGTGTCGGTTGAAAACTGCCCGATTTTTTGCGTTTTCTTTTTGCTTTCCCTCACAAGCTTTCGTGTTTTCCTTCCATAATTTATTTTCATGCCACATCATTAATTGTCCGGCTACTTTTACCTGCGTCAACTTCGTCATGTACGCGCGCCTTATACTACAATTAGTAGGGACAAAGGACACAAGGATACAAATAAAGCTCTCACTGGGACTTAAATTCATTTTATTGGTTTTCTCGTATTCTGTGCTACAATAGATGTCATGGAGTTTACGGAAACGACAGCTAACGGCTAAACTTGAAAAGCAATGCCACAAAACAGGAATATTTAACAATTTTATCGAGGAATGTTCCTTTACATTTTTTTGCCTCGTCAAAGCTATTGCTTTTCTTCAATTTTTCTAATCAGTCAACCAAGAAGAAAGCACCAGAATATTGAAAGTTCTTCACTCATCTTGACGTTTTTCGGCTTTTTAGTCAAACGCGTACTCCGGATACTTTTATCTCGTTTTGTATTCTATCGGGACCGAGTAAATGATTAAAATTCAACAGATAGAAATAGCAGACGTACATATCAGTCATTTAACAATGAGCTATCTCTGAAAATCTGAACGCGATATACCAAGTAATCCCTGAGCAATGATGCTTTGAAAATTCTGGTCAAATTATATGCGATCATTGGCGCTTTTGCCAATTGATCAGTTTTTGATGGCTAATAACTGCCTCATTATCAAAGCTGAAAGGCTTAAAATTGGAAATTTACTAAGTTTAACAAGTTCTTTTACCTCTTGACTGAAATCACTTTGTAAAATAGCATGATTTCTTCTGTT
>NC_090885.1:75004849-75007349 GCF_036669925.1 Montipora capricornis | reverse complement strand
CCAACGTACGCGTTCGTTTCAACGATTCTAGAGCAAAAGTCTGGAAAGAACAACAAATCAAACTAAGGGACTGATTTCGTGGGGGACCGTTGACCGTTGCTAAGGATGCCCAGGTCTGACTGCGAACTGGAGTAGCCGTCAGTGTAAAAAGTCTCCGCTTACGAGCCAGAAGGCTCATCAGGCCGGCGCTTATCTCCGGTTTCTGTAGCATGAAGCGACTAGGAGTATTTGTACTCCCCCCTGGATGGGATGCTAGTCCATCGCAGGGTTACCCCCAGCATTACGCCGGTACCCATTTATACACCTGGGTGGAGAGAGGCACCGTGAGAGTAAAGTGTCTTGCCCAAGAACACAACACAATGTCCCCTGCCAGGCCCCGAACCCGGACCACTCGATCCGGAGTCGAGCGCACTAACCATGAGGGCACCGTGCCTACCAACCAATGAGTTAGATTCCGAGCGCTGTTTTGTTAATATCTATACCCTCCCTACAGTTTTCAACCTGTAAAAAAGCTCTTTACGACGACCATTTTTCATATTTTGAAACAAAATTTTGAGTGGACGTCAATCAAATGTTTCCATGACAATAGTCCTTTCACTTGGCAGCAATCGAATTCTTCATGGAATCATTTGATTGGCGTCCACCCAAAATTCAGTTTTGAAAATGATGAAAAAAGGCGGCGGGTCTAATTTGCAGGTCGCAGGTCGCGGGTTGCAGGTCATTGTTTCACCAGTACATAAAGTATCCTAAACATTCATAAAAGCTAACCGTAGGCCTAAAAACGTTTGTTTAGGCCTAATTAGGCCTAAGGTTAGCTTTTAAGAATGTTTGGGATACTTCTGTATTGGTGAAACAATGACCTGCAACCTGCGACCTGCAAATTTGAACCGCCGGAAAAAAGGTCGTTGAGGAGCGATTGTGACTAATAACCGAACTAAATCAAAAGTGATGAAATGGTATATGAAATGAATCATATATGAACTGCGGATATGAAATCAAGTGAAGCTATGATCTTCGCAGTTATGAATGCAATTTTTACAATTGCGTAGAGAAGCCTGAAAAATTCAGGACTTCAACGGGGTTTGAACCCGTGACCTCGCGATTCCGGTGCGACGCTCTAACCAACTCTAAATCAAAAGTTCCCATCGACAAGCCGACAACTCTAAATCAAAAGTTCCCATCGACAAGCCGAAAATAAAATGAAGCTAATATTTAGAGGTTGCCCTGGTAAATAAACATGGTGGGTTTGTTTTAGGGTGTGCTATTTCTGAAGCACGGCACTGAAGCAAGTTTCAAAAAAGCTATTCAGCTGCCCCATCTGTCTCGCACATATGCGTCGTAAAAATGCCGCATAATATAGGGCTTTGCATCTGTATTGTGCCTTTACAGTCTAAATTTGCATACGCGAAGGCTCAGTCATTTTCATGAATATTATCGTTCGTTATTTACAAGAAACTTTCGCTGGCCTTGTTTTTATTAAGTGTGATAAAAGTCATCAAATATAAAAGTTGGATTGCTCGGCAGAGTTCTACTGACATTGATCTTGTAATTTCCTTTGAGACCCGAGCTGATCGAGACCTAAATTAACCTTTACGTTTTCTGTGCTAAAAATACCAACCTGTTTGATCCATCGAATATGGTTTCCATGTGCCATTGTGTTGACAAATAAAAGACTTCAGTTCTCCTATTTGACGATAGCCATCCTTACAAAAGAATTCTGCTCTCTCTCCGACATGGAAAGTGCCATTTTCACTACGATCCGAGGTTTTCAACTGAATGGCGGCAGCAAGAGAAAAATACTCTTGGAGAAGTTTCTTTGCTGTACAAGTGTTCTTGTTTACTGTCGTGCTAAGCCGCCTTGTCCTTCCGTCGAAGTGCCATTTGTCATTCCTCGAGCTTTGTGCAAGTACAACTGTGATAAAATTAACTAAAAACAAGTCACAGAAAAAGCGAAAGCCCCCCATATTTCAAGTACGGAACACTGGAAATGCGGTAGAATATTTTCCACGCATGAGATAACCTGTCAATCTGGCTATTTGCAAATCTATTTTTGGTTCGAGCAGTTATGCTAAATACATAAATTCAGTTGTCTCGCCCAACCAAAAAATCTTTACTTGTATTTTAATTTGCCCTCTTCCTTAAAAATTCTTTTCCATGCAGACAGGGTTCATCCTTTGCCTCCATCACGATATGCAAAGCTCTTCCTTGGGACAAACTTCGGGTTATTCTACTTCCGAGTGCGCTGGTCCAACCCAAGTGGTGACATACATGATATCAACCTGCTTCAAAATATACGCTTCTCCAACGCAATCCATCATTACTCCTGTTATATTTCTCGGTAGCACACAGAAAAGTCGTATGTTCAGTTCGATAGATTCGTGGTTTAATGTCCAGTCTTGCAGCAAACGTTGACTAACACTTGAATGAAATTAAAAACTCATCACTGGAAAAATAAAAATATTCACGGCATACCTTCGAGAAAAACTAGTATGCAATCAAG
>NC_090885.1:74989849-74999849 GCF_036669925.1 Montipora capricornis | reverse complement strand
TTCCAGTTGGATCCTATACGCGTTCCTCCATTGAATTACAGTTCGTTGAGCAAAGCCAATCTGGAAGCCCGTTGCAGGCAACTATCGACTGAAGCACAGAACAATCCCAACATGCATTTCAAAGAAACTTTTCGGATAGTAAGACAAGCGGTCAGTATAAAACGCGGACTGCGGACCCAGAAGGCGGACCGCCAGTGTATAAAACGAGGACCAGGTATAAAACGTGGACTGCAGACTAGGTATGAAATAAGGACTGAGTTTTCAAAAAAGGAGTATAGAACAAAACTACAATCCTGGTCAAAACTGTTGGGACAATAGACCTTATTCACGATAGCCGCCATGTTGGATTTGCCTTTATCATGCAAATTAGCTACACACTTCTGAGGGGGCAAACAACACAAGTTCAAGAGGTTATAACGAACATCTTAGCCACACAGATGACTTGTTTCACGTTTATTGAATGTTTATCACCTAAGGAGTAAAACAGAATGCTTACACAAGTTACTTCGATGTTTTTTTAGCGAAAATTGAGCAGAAAACGAAGTAGAAAGTCAAAATGTCGGAGACAATCAAAAGATATATAATTATTGTAAAAGGTACTTCATTCTAAATTCTAAAATGTATTTTTGGCAATGTTAATTCAATCTTTCGACGAGCCGATTTTCCGGAATTTGCCTTTATTCCAATGTTTGCCCCCCAGCATAACACATGGCTAATTTGCATGACAATTTGAAAACCAACATGGCGGCTATCGTGAATATGGGCTATTCCCGCTTTTCTCTCTTCCCCCATTACAATGTTGATTTTTCACGGTCTCCGAAATCACGATTCCGTTCATCGATCGCTCGCATGTTTCAACATTGTCTGGGGGCAAGGGGGGCGCGAAATAGGCAGCGAAAGAAGAACACTCGTTGCCCATATAACGATGGAAGCATAAAAGTAGATTCTCTACTTTTCGCCCAAAATAAAACAAGTGTCCCGAAGTCTTTTGACCCGGATTGTAGGTTTGTAGTGGCCCAGATACAGATTTTAAAAAGGCCTTGAGTACGCTTATTCCGTGTCAAAATATTATCACGTACACAGAAATGCTCAGTTACCAAAGTTGTGCTTTACTCCACGAATTTAAAAAGGAAAAGGAAAGGAACATTATTTAAGTGTCTAGTCGTTCTAGCGCTGGAGCACTGAATGGGGACACTGTAAACTGAAATCAACAATTAACGCAAATCAAGTCAAACACTAGAGTGCTATGGGGAAGAACGGAAACACTTTTGGCATAAACTTTAACTCTACGCATATTTCCATCTTTGATAGTTAAGTCCTCTGACTGTTGTTGTCGTAGTTCGAGCCAGGATGGCCGGATGGATTCAACACACATGTAGAGTGTTTTGGCTCATCACGCAATCCTTACTTCCACAGTCCGCGTAATTGGCTTCAGATAAAGTCGGTATTGTGTACGCGTAAATCAGGACATGGACTATAACAGTTGTTCTCTTGGTCGATTACTGTTTACAGACGGACCCGTGCGACACTGAGGTGAACAAAAAGTTGTATCAATCGCAACAAAATATTTATTTTGCGAATAGATAAAGAGATCCCCGTCCAAACATCACGGTGGAATCTGTTCCGAAGATATGTTAATAATTGACAGGGCAAATGACGTCATGTGCACGGAATGCGCATAAGTAAATATTTCTGATTTTTTCGTGGCAAAATAAGAACGCTTGTAGATGGGGTATAGAGGTATATTTATGACAAAATTCTATGATCAGTATTTGAAATAAAATCCTCCGAATCATAAATGCATCAAGCCAAAGCTGAATGGCAATAAGCCGATTCTGCAAATGGCCATCACGGAAAGAAGCATAACGCAAAAAGGCATAACGCAAATAGCCATAACGTAAAGAGGAATAACGCAGAGGCATGGCACAAAAAGGCATAGCGCAGAAAAGCATAACGCAGAGGCATAACACATAAGCCCTTTACAAAATGGAGACTAGCTGCATACTCTGTAAATAATTTCAGCTCTAAAAAAAACACGCCACTCGATTGTTCAAGGGAAAGGATGTATAATCGCTATCGAACCTTTTCTTCCTGTTTAAGTTATGCCTCTTTGCGTTATGGCTCTGCGTTATGCCTCATTGCGTTATCCTTTTTGCGCTATGACCATTTGCGTTACGCATCTTTGCGTCATGCCTTTTTGCGTTATGTCTATTCGCGTTATGGCTATCTGCGTGATGCCTCTTTGCGCTATGGCTATTTGCGTTATTCTTCTCTACCTTATGCCTCTTTCCGTAATGGCCATTTGCAGAATCGGCTTGTTGCCATTCAGCTTTGGAGTGACGCTGATCATTGAATTTTGTCATAACGGGGTCGAGATAGTATTGTTTTCGCTTTGCGTGATGTTCAATATATATCCACGCTTCCAGTTATTTTTGTGTGGTCTCGGGCAAAATAAAACTCTTTTGAAATCAGCATCTCCCACAAAAGTCTTTCAAATTTCTCGCTTTCTATTAAAAAATCAAGCTGGTTACCCGCGAAGGATTTCATAATTTACTTTCGTGTCTTACCTCTGATAAATAAAACATACAAACGTTTTGCAATTTCAACGAAAACCATGTGAGCTATTGATCGTCGTTTTGAGAAGCCAAAAAATATCCAGCTATGGTTGATAATTATGGCGCGAAACATTTTTTCCACCATTGTCATGTTGGACTTCAATTCATGCCGTGAGCCTATCGCTATGTCGTTGCTCTGTGCCTTTTTCACAGTGATTTGTATTCAGTTCGCATTTTAATTTACACCTGGTCCGCGTTTTATACCCGGTACCGGTCCGCAGTCCGAGTCCGCAGTCTTGGGTTTATACTGAACAGTAAGGCCCTGTTTACAAGCAGATAGGGTATTCCTACTGATAGGGTTACCCTATCAGTCGTTTTTTCAACGACGTGTTTACAAGGCAGCTAGGGTAACCCTATGTGAGTGCTAGGGTTACCCTAGCTCTAGGGTAACCCTAGCTACCTCGTAAACGCTCTACTAGGGACAACTCGCCTACCCGGGAAACTTTTTGCCGGTGTCCATTGTGTTTCCGATTCTGGCGGTTACCAAGTACACAAAGTTGTCCCGGGTGGTAGTGTAACCCTACCTGTGAAATTTTGCTTGAAAACCCTGGCTATGCTTGACCCTCCTGCTAAGATAACCCTATCAGTAGGGTTAGCCTAACCTGCTTGTAAACAGGGCCTTAGACAAGACAAATAAAACCCAAATTATATTGCTTTTTCCTTGGTAGCCTGTGAAGTTTTTTCATGATTTCTGGAAGTGTTTTGAGTTTTCAGGATGTGTTGTGCAATTTCTGAAAATTTATGCACGTGTTTCTAATTTTGCAAATGTTTTTTTGATTGCACAAGTGTTCCTTAATTTCTGCAAGTGTTTTTTTGCCTCCACAAGTGTTTTCTGGAAGTGTTGGTTTATTTCATGCATCGCGTCCTTTCACGGGAAACATGTGCGAGGGTGATTTCTCCCTTTTTCACCTATATTAACCCACACTTCAAATAATAATATACATTTAAATGCCCCCTCTCTGTTGAGAAATTGCTTGATGTCTGTAGCAAACAGTAAGGAATCAGCGAATATCAAAAACGTTCTTTGATTTTTGGCAAGACGCAAGATAATGATAATTTCAGTCAAATATGAATTTATTTGTTCAGTGAAGGTTTGAACATTCTCAAAACGCTCCGGCGGAATGGTCAAGAATCAGGAAACGTTTGCTCTTGTCTAAACGTATTCTAATACCGGCTGAATATTTGATTCCTCCGCTGCCTTGAATATCTAGCAAATTATTAGCATATAAATAGCGCATATTGGATAAGGCAGTGGCTATTGGTATGCACCAACCGATGTTTGCTATTCATACGGCAGTCTTCTTAGAATGATTATTCCAGGTTCTAACTCTAACTTTGGATGAAATAGCCACACAGTTAATGAAAGCTGACCGCTTTAAAATGGGTGCTTAGACTTAAATACTCCAGATTCCAGCCCAGTTTACTGGGATGAATTTCAGGAATTTGTTAACATGCCTTGTAACCATCAAGTCACGCTTTAATACCTTAATGGGGATGCTCCTAAAACAATGTACACTATACTAGAAGATGAAAATAGAGCGATTTTCAAATGAGTGTCGTAAAACCAAAACCAAAGTAATTACTTTGGCCAATCAAAAGGACGGACACAATCCAGTAAACCAATCAAAACTCGAAGTAATTACACGTAGCCGACACAAAGCGCGAGAAAATGTGCACGCGCGAGCCACGATTGGTTTTGGTTTCACTTCCGATTGGTTGGAAAAGTGGTGCGAGAACTTTGAACCAATCACTGAGTGAAGTAATCATAAACCAAAGTAATTCGCTAATTACTTTCGACACTCAATTGAAAATCGCTCTAAATAAATGAATAAATAAATAAATAAACAATAATTAAGGATAAAAGAAAAATTAACATGTCAAGTCTAAAATAGATATCTACAATATAAAATTACTATTTACAAGATTCTATCTACACTAAAATTTAATATTATAATAACCTAATCATGGAACTTATTGTAGGCATATACCATTAATGAAGGGACAAATATCAGTAGTTACAGGTAACTTATTCCAGGCTACTTTTGAACTTGGATAGAATGAACATTTATAGACGTTACAGCTGGATTGAATATGATGGAAAAAAAATACATTGGGGGCTTGAGAAGCCCTTGTTAGTGAACATACTTCAGGTGGAAGGGAGATACCAACTAAACCTTGTTGGATTTTATAAAACATTGATAGTTGGTACGAAAGTCTGCGTTGTCCAAGAGTGTCCCAACCAAGCAGTTTTAACATGGGAGTAACATCACTAAAAACGAACCTTGCAGAGCTCTATGCTGAACTAGTTTGATTTGGTGAAGATTCCGTTTAGTAAACGGGTTCCACACAGAGCAAGCATACTCTAGTTGAGGATGCACAAGGGTAGTGTATGCCTTGGATTTGACATCCGTGGAACAACCCAATAATACCTTTCTCAGAAGACCAAGCGTGCTATTAGACTTACTGCAAATATTATCATATTGTTGATTCCAATTAAGATTATGAGTTATAGTTACTCCAAGATATTTGGTGGAGGCTGATTTAGCAATAACAATATCATTCATGAGATAGTTATAGGAAAAAGGGACAACCTTACTAGTACTCCCCAAATGATAACATTTGGTGATATTAAACAAAAGTTGCCAGGTTTCAGCCCATTCACACAAGCTGGCTTATGTCCTGCTGGAGCAGTGCATGATTACAAGTGTTCTTAATCTCTATATACACAATGCTGTCATCTGCAAAGAGACGCATTGTTGACTGGATGTGATCAGTAATATCGTTTATATATAGTAACAATAAAACAGGACCCAGTACTGAGCCTTGGGGTACACCAGAAGGTACAGGCCTAGGGCTGGAGTGAGTGCAAGGGATAACTGGCGAATTTTGTTGTTTTGGTTCGAAATGAAAGTTTATTTTAGCTCCAGCAAGTACAGAATTTTAGCTATAAAACAATTGCAAAAAATCTTTTCTTAAAAACACTTAAGAATTTTTTTAAAACGGTTAAAAATACACAGTTAAAACATGCAGGACGTTCTGAGGTTCTCGGATGTCATTATCAAGTGAAAAAAAAAGACAGTATGAATATTCTATGAATACAAAAAGAACAATAGTTCATTAAGCTAAACAAAGAGTTTAGCACTGATGGAGTCACTCTGAGCATTTCGTAAATGAGGCAGTCAAATTTCCCATTTCCAATTTCGTGTTCTTAAGCACTGCCATAGGAAATTTGACTGCCTCGTTTACGAAATGCTATTTATCAAAGAACTGCGACCTACAATCTTGGACGGAATAAAATGGAACAGAAATGCCCCCTCTCCCCTAAATCAAGGATGAAGGTGTGTGAAGGCCAAAACGCGCCATTTTCCCATCACTGATTTTGGGGGGAGGGGTGGTCTCAATGTTCCATTTAATTTGTCCAAGATTGTAGCCTTAACACTCAGAGTGACTCCATCAGTGATAAACTCTTTGCTTGTAGCATATTTTTATGTTACCTTTTTTCTTAATGAACTATTGTTTTTTTTTTTTTGTATTGTCTGGTTTTTCACTTGATAATGACGTCCGAGAATGTCGAAACGTCGTGTATTTTTTAACCATGTATTTTTAATCGTTTTTACATAACATAAAGCTCTGGGCATAGCGAGCGGTTGATCGAATCAAGCACAGCGAATTTGTCGATCTCACCTTCGGCATCTCTGCTCGATTTATCCTCTGGAGAAGATCGAGAGCTCCAGCTGCCGTTGGTTTGACACGTAAGTGATTTAAGCCAACCAATCTGTCGATATCCCTTCTTACAAACAAACTCAGCCTTTTCTCCTGGCTTAAAAACACCATCGGGATGATCGTCTTGCCACTTCAACATGGCGCCCTCCACTACCGGTTTTGGCTTTGAACAGTTCTTCGACGTTGTTTGTAAATTTGAAGCTGATTCGTCATCTACCCCCAGACATTCCGTTAAATCGACTAGAGTACAGATTAAGAAAAGGGAAACAGTGACTAAAATGGATGAGAACTTTGCGAAAGCAAAAGCCATCTTTTGTGACTTAAGCTGAGCAATGCGTGACAGTAGCTGATCTGAAACCTTCTTGGAAGCTCGTGACGTCATCGCCAGCATAATACCATTTAGGATCATTTAGCCCAAAAATCCGAAAATTTCGGTTTAAGGTCAAATGCAATGGCAATTTTCCAGAAAATATTTTCGGAAACTGTGGACAACCTCCAGAGGTAGTGCAAGGGCGCTATACCGGCGCGGGTCCGTGGGAAAAACAACCCATTTGGTTTGAACAAGTGTGTTTATTTGACGTCTCGCTGAGCTCTTCGCTCACACCTTACACCTGTCAAACTGAATGACAGGGTAAAATTTAACACAAATGTAAGACAGGAGGACAGTAAAGACAAAACGAAACACTTACGCCTTTCCGGGCTTGCAACACGGACCGAGCCGGAGTTGTCACGCAACAGGACATTGTAAGCCTAGAGGCGCGCTAGGGCCGCTTCTGGCGCTTTCCATTTGGTCAAAAATTCCAAAAAATTCGGGTTGGGGGTAAATGTAAAACGTTTTTTCGGTTCGCCGACCGGAAAATTCCCGAAAAAAGTAGAACTGCTCAAAAGATAATCCCGTTTTCCCGGTTGGGAGGTCCTTACTTGTTTTTCACGTTCCAACAGACCTCAGTTACCGATACGGCGGCAATATACCAGTTCCAGGCCCAAGGCAATCAACTTATCAATGCCATTTCATAAACAAAATGGCGACAAAGATTATGTTGTACCAGAGTTCAGTGTTGCTTGCTCGCAACTTCCACCATGGAGCATCTACTGAGCCACTACTTTTCTTCTTATGAAAATGATAGGTAATTCGAATTTGGAAGGTGTACACTTTTTGAAGGGTTTATATTTAAATGAGGTGTCTTCACTTTTCTCCCGTTTTCGAGCGCAAAATGGTTTCAAATTATTTACTTTGTTTTCTTTGGAATCGACCACCGGAAATACGTCTATGTTCGCAGGCTAATCACCCTTGCCCTATGAGCCGGAAAATATGACATCTAACAAGCTGGAGACTTGGCAGGATCAAGATAATAGGAAATTAATTACCTCTTGGGCTGATCATAAACATATGTTTGGCGTCAAACAAAGGAAAAAAAAGATTTTCCATAAAATCGCTACCGACTTTAAGGCCCTGTTTACATGGAGGGAGGGTAACCCCTAGAACCCCTTCTAGAAGGGTCAATAGATAGCTTCCGTTTACATGTGTAGGGTTATCCCCGGGGCTATCTCTGCCTTTATCATTCCGGATTGGATTAGACATTCTTGCCAGCATTGTTCGACGAAATAGTTCCCCAGGTTTATAACCACGCGAAGACATGTTTGTAGTTGGCGGGAATATGACAGTAATCTGATCACCCTAAACTTGACCCTCCTAGGAGGGTAACCCTACCTCCAGCGTTTACATGGCTTAAATGAACAAAAACATAACCCTCCTAGAAGGGTAACCCTAGCAAGCAGGTAGGGTTACCCTCCTCCTGGGGTAACCCTACCTCCCATGTAAACGAAACCGGGAAAACAATAGAGGAGGGTAACCCTCCTAGAAGGGTAACCCTTCCAGCAGGGTTACCCTCCCACCATGTAAACAGGGCCTAATTCTTGCACTTCAACACAGGCAGAATTTGTGACAAAGTGGAAAACTTTTTCCCATTAAGAAATTCCCGGAAATTCTCACCGAAATTTCCGGAATTTTTTTCCAAATAGAAACCCAATTTTCCGTTCGGAATGGAAATCGGGAAATTCCCTTACCATTTCCGAGAATCGTTCCGTTTCCAGGCCCTTTCTCACAAGATTATAGGAGTAAATATATGCGGGATGGAATGCCGGGTGGTAAATGTAAGCGCCATTCTCATCCGGTTGATCAATAAATTCGGAAAATCGCTTGCCTTTATGCAAAGAACATTCCATCCGGATTATATATATTTTTTGTTTGTTTGCTTGTTTGTTTGTTTATGCACTAGTCAATTAAAACCACGCCTTCCTCCCCCCACCCACCCCCGGGACATAGCGAGGGAGTATCGAGGACATGGCCGTGGTATCACGCTTTTGTACCTGCGCATTTTCTGTTTCGCGGGGTTTGTAACGTTAGCCTTGACAGAGTGGGACTGGGTCCAAGCATCGAAAAACGTTTTTGCACAGAGACCACAGAAAAGGTAAGCTATAAAATCCTTTTTAAATCATCTATTGCTTTCCCCATCACTTGTTATGAAGAATGGCGAACGCTTACTTGTATAGTTAATTAAGGCTGTACGTTTTTCTCTCTTCATTTTCACTCAGCTTTTCAAAATTCCAGAGTTTCGAAGCAAGCAACCATGGACAATTTTCCTGTCGGTGTACGTTGGATCAGTGGCTTGATCTGATCGGCGTTATTTCAAGTTGAGAAACTAAATATTTTAAGCAAGAGCCGATACAACGTAGATTTGATTTTAGTGATGTACATCACTAAAATCTACGTTGTATCGGCTCTTGCTTAAAATATTTACTTTTCAAAATGAATTATTCACATGCACGTTAAGTTGTCGCTTGGCAAGTAGTTCGAACGACATCCGTAAAGGCCGAGCAAAGTCAGGAGCCCATCTGGAGCGTGCAACTTCTACACAGCGTCTGTGAAACGGCGTTTTCACAAGTAGGTTTATTTTTTGACTAGCCCTTCCCGCGAATTAGGTCAAAAAACAAAGGCAGTTCCGGTTCGGTGACCCTATGACGTCAGCTTAATTTCTTTTAATTGGTTATCGGGCTCCTGTGGGAGTCTCATTCGCGGGAAACTCAATCTAAAAATAGATCAGTCTGTGAAAACGCCGTTACACGAACACGGTAGAGTTGTAGGCTCCGGGTCATGGGTTCCTGGCAAAGTATATTACGTGTCTCTCATAGATTACAGGATGATTCAATGATGACCATAGACACAAAATCACCTGATCAATCTGCAGCACATCTGACAACAACACAAGATTTGAAATTCCGTGGGAATTTCGTGAAAAAAGCAAACCACCTGTCTAGATGTGTTAAAGGGGCTCTAAGGAACATGGAAAATGTTGTCGGCAATTTTGTAACTTGTACGGACGGCCGCTACGGTGGGTTTAAAAATGTGACGTTTATGTCCCAGCATGGAAACGAGGCTGGCCCTTAATAAACCTCAAAACGCTCTTTTGAACAACACATTGTTATCAGAAATGCTCATACGCAGCATTTAAGTGTATCTGACACACCTAACTTTATTTCAAATTTATACACTGGTCATGTGACCATGACAGCGTGGAAACGAGGCTTTCCCTAATGATGCTGTTTAGCCATCGTCAATGTATGGGGGTCATAGAAAAAATATTTCTCTTGCACATTGAAGT
>NC_090885.1:74972349-74982349 GCF_036669925.1 Montipora capricornis | reverse complement strand
GATGAATGTTGGGTGCCCCTGTTTCATCAGCTTGAGAAACTGTGGTAAACGCTCTGTTTTCGGGTTTTCGGCGTCAAAAAAAAAACGGACCACGAAGCCATCGTGAAAAGGAAAACATCTTGCATTCCCTCGATAATTGAAAGAAGTTTTAGTCAATCAAAATTAATCTAAGATTTATCACAACATAAAAAAAACACAGCTGGATTGCTCCATTTGCCTGGAGAAGTTGACATGATCTGGCAAATGTTACTTACGTGGAGATTATTGGATCATCTTGCGAGGTCAGAGCGCAGAATACTGCATGCCGAAAAATCTTCAAATGGCCACCTCTATGGCCACTGAAATGTTCCTGGGATGTTTTTGGGGAAGGATAGAGTGAATCAACAAAAGAGTGGACTAATCTCAAAATTTGCTCGCATAAATCGGAAATGACCTTTTTCGGCACGGTTTTTAATAAAATTGGCGATAAAGGTGTTGAAACTGTTCTTTTTGAGGAGCTGTTGAATACGTCATGCCCGGTTCTTTGCCGTCAAACAAGCCGCCACACTTTTGGCTTCCGTTATGAAAAGGCAGCGCAGAAATTGAGGGCAAAATCATGTAATAATTGACTAAATCGAGGTTTCCCGTAGATCAAAATTTTACTCATCAACTGTGGGCGTCCTGGGGTGCCTGAGAAGTGAATGAAATATTGCAATATTTGATAATAATATCTGATTTTTTAATATTTGATTTTTAATTTCTTCTTTCTGTGGCAAAAAAAAAAATTGATAGGTTTTCATCGTAAGTCAAAGAAAACTGTAAACATTGTATTTCACTTCAAAATCAATGACGTTTGCATTAAGCACACGAACACTTTACCGCCTGCAGGCAGCTTATTTTATGCAGAAAAATCTCCGCAATAATGCAACAATGCGAACGTGTGAAAAGTCGTTTCGGAACTTTTACATGCAATTAGCGCATACCAAAGTCCGTGACTATTTCTTCGTGCAAACGTGCATTGGAAGTGCACGTGCGTCTAAAATTTTCAAAACTGAAAGAATGTCTTTGCCTTTTCAAATTCGAGAGCCTTTCTCTTTTTGAAATCACGATTTTTAACGTGACTTATTTGCTGGGTACATATTTGCTTTTATGCGCTAACTTGATGACTCCACCCCTACAAATAGTCAAGTTTAAATAAACACGGTAACGCCAGCTGCCACTTTATTCAGCCGTGGGAAAATCAACGCTCAACCTCGGTAGAGTTTCGGTTTGATGGATAGCAATATAGGATAAGGAGAATCTTGTATACATTACGAGGAATTTCAAAAACGAGTACGGAGATAAGGCGAAACAACTGCCCAATTAACTAGGCCATTTATTATGCGAAGGAAACAAAGATTGTTTCTTTGTAATTTTAAAACAACATGAGTATAAATTTATACAGCCCATAGCTTGCTACTGATGATTTTGTTAAATGTTTTGGGATAATAACATCAAGAGACTGTTTTGATTTTCCTTAAACACGGACCTGCCTTTAAATACCTCCCTTGATAATATTTGTCAAGTGTAAATTACGGCATTTTATTATCAATGTAAGCTGTGATTTAGCGATAATACTTGAGCTTCCAATTTCCATCAACACCGATTTATCAAATCGCGTTACCAATGCCACCCACTTGAAGTATTCCAAAACACAACTTCCGCAATAGAAAGTGCAAGATTTTGCTAAAATTCCTCGCAAATCTATGTTTTAAGTCAAGGAAATATATATATGGGGCTCGATTGGCAAATGTATCGTTCATCAACGGCATGCATTGTTTATTCCTTTGGGAAAACTGCTTGAAATTGATCCGGATGACTCCCTAATTGGTGTCAACCGAGCGTATAAATACCTCGGCATGTGCGGTCGAGGTGCAGTTACCACGCGCACCTACATTGAGTATAAGAGGTAATTTTTAACGTGTACGGTACCCTGGCTAGCTCATCACAATGGTAAGTTGAACCTGAGGTATCTTTCTTTGATTTCGTTTGTGCTGTGTTCAGCATCGTTGCATGCTTCATTCATATCGCACTTGATTGGTTTTCCGAATTGTAATTGTAACATTGAGAGCAAAAGTGCAACGCAGTGACTCCTCCATTAGAGGGAATTGTTTGCGAGAGAAAAATGCATTTTTTTAAGTGAAATGACTAATCTTTCCCTTATTCCACATTTTAGGATAACCAGACAACTTATTTATTCGGCCGAAGATTCAAGAACCGATTGTTCGTTGGAGGACTTCCCCTGAATGTAAGTTTTTGTTCTAAACACATCATGCCGTTTCTAATTAAAGTTTGCAACTATTTGAGATTGTTGTTTTTAATGAGTAAATATTAGTTTTATGAACTATACGAGCATATCTCGTGAATCGAGCGTCTACTGCGCATTTTCTTGAGCCGTTAAAAAACTATTGCGCTTTAATTTCAAAGGCAATGCTTTGTTTCTTAATATGCAAGGCATGATATACATCATTAATGAATTTAAAGTGGTGCGATTTAGGCACATCGCGTTCGCTTGGTCCACGTAGAAGTATTTGTAAGATGACGAGATAGGCTGTAACGTAAGGCATACTGATCTGACGGAAAAGCATACCGCAGGAACTCGCCACCTTGCTGGAATGTGACGATCGATTTGAAGAGTCGTTTTGAGGATCGATTTGGCGTGCACTGAAAGATCAGACAATTATGGTCCTCAATAGTGCCCTCTATTATCGAGAAACAAAGGGTTTAATGATGACAGAGGGTGGATGCGGAAATAATATTTAACACTGGAAATGCCTTCAATCTTAGGTGATGACTGCTTCGGGTAATCTCGAGAAGGATAATCCTTTTGCTTGTAAGGACTTCAAGTGGTTTCCCTCTCGTTTGAAATTAATACGCGCTTGAGTTTGTGCTTAGTCTTGCAAAATGTCTGAAGCCGTTTTTCCGCGGTTTCCGCTACATTTTGCGGGCTTAGCCCATTTCAAGGGATGCCTTTTTTGACAACAAAGTAGATTAAGAAAAGTGAATGTGGTAATCTGCCCTACAATGCTAAAAAGAGGAGAAGATATTAGAAATAACCACATTCAAAAATGAAATTGTATCAAAGAAAGATTTGGCAACCACAAGTGCGCTGTTTTTGGCCAATTTCTTTCACGTCCATTGGCATATTCTTTCCAGCAATTGTTCACAGTGTAACACACACGAATGGAACAGGATCTAGGCAAAATGTCAAAAGACTCCTTACCAACACTTCCCATTCTCAAAGAAATTTGTCAAAGTGTAGCTGATGAGATTTGTTTCAAATGGGACGTAGATCTATCACCTCATTTCATGTGCTGGACTTTGTGGCCGATTGGTGAAACAACCAAATTCATGAATGAAATAGTACAGAAGGAAGATTTGGCAGCCGGAAGTGAGCTGTTTTCCTTTTAAACTTACTTTGATTCCATCGTTTATAGTGTGAAGTCATTTTTTTTCTCTGTTAGAGACGCTTAGATAAAAAAATCTTGGAGAGAAGACTGTCGTGGCATGTGGAATGTTTACTTCAGGCTTCCCTTATTGGCTTTAAAACTTCTCATGCTAAAGCTCTGTAAGATCAATGTGCAGCAAGTATCCAATGAGATTCCTTCAGATGTGTCCTAGATCTTTGTCTTTGCCTCATTTCATGCACGGGACTTTTGTTGCCGAGTGGTGTAATGTGCTCCTTTCGCAAGCTCAGTACTTCAGAGGGCTTGGGTTCGACTCACGGAATATCACGGAACTTAACACCTGGACAAAGTTATGATTGTTCCCCTGATTCCCGCTTTCTGGGGCTTAATTCTATTTCCGCAGGGTATGCATGTTTGACTATGAAGAAGAAAAACAATGAAAGGTCAACTGGTTTTTTAGATGTGGTTTGCCTGTGGCATCCCACGTAATTTGTTTTCAGCTTTTTGATCCCTAAAATGGTTTATGTTCCCTAAGGTAAATGTACTTTGTCTTTGTTTCCCTGTTCCTGATTCAAGTTTATTCCCCCAAATCCCCCTACCATCCCATTCCAGTGAAAAATAGGCCTTCTTTTCTTTTAACACTGACAACAATATTTACTTATTTTTGCAGACTACAGCTAAGGAGTTGGCAGAGTTTTTTTCATTAATCAGTCCTGTTGTTGAGGCTAAAGTGATAAAAGATGAAAACCATATTCCAAAAGGGTAAGTGGTTTTAAAAAATAGATATGATTAGTGCTCCCAAACCTCCTTGGGAAGAATATTCTTGGGTTTCACTCACGTGATCAACAGCCATGTTTTTCAACGAAAATAAAAGAAGACGTTGGCATAATAATAGCTTTCAATTCCCGGAGGATTGGATCGGGACACCAGCATGGCCGCCATTTCATTGTTTGGGCACAGGGAGCCCACACAAACAGTGTGTCTGTTTGTATGTTCGAAATATAAAGAAATGTATGGGAAATATTGAAGAGTCCTAATATAGTAAACTATGTTAAAGCTCAAAATAAACGTAAACCTACCTCAGTTGTTGTGTGTTGTCATTTCTGCGGCTGAAAATGGTGAATTTGAGCGATTTGGTAGGTTTTCCGTTGACTGTTACCACACGTCCTTAGAAGGAGACAAGCTTGTCTCATGAATTTCTGTAAGATTTACAGTGGACTAATTTTGTATGGTTTCAGGGGTGCTCATGAATTTCACTCAATGTTTTTGGCAGGTATGGTTTTGTGACGTTCCAAAATGAAGAGGCTGTTCACCAAGTCACTGGAATGGTAACATTTGAATTTTGTGTGTAGGTTGGAAGTGTGCTTGTATTTCAACAAATGAGCCCCAAAATTGGCAAAATTTTTTGCTGCTGATGAATGATAAAGCAGTTTGTATTTCAAAAGTGATGGAATTAACCTTGTCTAGAAGTGAATTTTTGACTTTGCAGAAACCATGGTCAACCTCAAGAGTCATACTATTGTGATCTTTGTGTTGAATTCGCACATTTCTTGTAGACTTTAATAACACTTGAGAGAAAAACTAACAACAACAACAATCTGCCGTCATCAGCAATTTTGCGATTTACTTGTGCAGCCAAAACAACAAGAGAAACATTAAACAAAGCAAAAAATATCCCAAAATGTTTTTCGTTGATGGTAACTTTTTATATTTGCAGCACAAAATTTATGTTAATGTTTTCATGTCGCAACTTTTGTTGCTGATGGCATTTTTTTTTATGCTCGATTGACACTTCCTAAAAACTTCCTTATGCTCTTCCTTAAAACTGTGTATCAATATTTTTTTTACTTTTTCATCAATAGTTGTTTTGCATAAAGCATGCTAACAAAAATCTGTACCATGATTAGTTTGCATAATTTTTTGAGCGTTGAAAAAAAAATTTTTGGACCTATGTCTCGGGCAGCAAGTGGTATACTTTGAGGTCACCCATCCAGATACTAACCCCGCCAGACAGGGATCAGTAACATCTATGACCTTTTTTTCGTGGAAACTGTCAGACGCTCAGATTACATGCTTAAACTTGCTGTGAAAAAGAAGTTGAACTTCATTTCAGCCTCGAAGCCAATGTTCATCTATTTCCATTTATTTCCTTCAATCTATCTGGGTTAAGTATTTTACATATTACGTTCTGGAAAACAAAAGACAGTTCAGTTGACAGTTACGGAATAAAGCACTGTATCAAGTTACTGCACTACCACACGTACGCAATGTATACCGAATTTTCCCGTGTATAAGTCCAACCTTTTATGGCCTCAAAAGAAGCTCCAAAAATCACCCTCGACTTATACATGGGACAAAGATTTTAAGCCAAGTTCCACCTAAGTATTTTATTCAAAATTAACATAATAATGTTGTCTTGGGCACAACAAACACAGTGGACAAAAGCTGACAAAAGACTTCAAAATGAATGTAAGCAATTCCAGTTGAAATGAAAAATGATTTGTCCAAATCTAAATGTTGAAGATACTCACAAGCACAAATATGGAAAAGACATTGATAATTTTCGTTTTCCAAAGGCGGAAAGCTCTAAAAGTAGGGGTGGCGAATGGTAAATGCGAGACTTTGCAAGCCGGCGAGACCAGCGTTTTTCTTTGCGAGCCCGAGACATTTTGACTTTTTAGATTGCGTGACCGAGACTTCAAAGTGTTTGACACCTTCATATAAAAAACGAGTCTGTGAGACGCACATAACCGCTCAAAAAACGAGACTGCGAGACCTGTGAAATTCGACTAAAATTTTGGGAGACCCAGAGTTTTTGATGAACCATTCGCCACCCAAAAAAGTCATTTCTGTTTCATTCAATGGCTTAGTAACCTGGCGCAATACCTTGTGTTTGCGCGCAAGCATCGTCACTCATGTTGCGTGAAAATGCTGGTTGGTAATGATTGTTTTTTATTCTTTATACAAACCTGGCTGATTTAAATGCTTTTGCTTTTGTTTGGTTTATGAGTTTTGTTTTGTTTGTCATGTGAGAAATTATAAGTGAAGGACCAATTAAACCTTGCATGTTTTCGCATCGTTCGCCAAGTTATTTTCAAAGATTGACTCCTGCTTCTGTGATGTTGTGCTTATCCTCTAAAGCTCTTTTATCATTGAACAATGAAACAGGTTAGTTTGAGGTTTCCATGTTCGATTTTCTGAGAACTTTTTGGAAACTCCAGGACAAAATGCCCGCGTATACAACAACTGCTGAACCACCAAACTATTAAGCGCTTGAGGCCCTGTCAGTGAGTTTTTTGTGTATCCACACTCCAGAAATCGAAGAATACAAGATTAGTGTCCCAGTAACATAATGATTTTAACAAAGAAATTAAGAAATTGCTTTTTTTGACATCAAAAATGGGGGGTCGACTTGTACACGGGTAAATACGGTACCTATTTTTTCTCTCAAAGATTTTCATGACTTTTTGTCATCAATTAAAGGCAGATAAAACTAATACTTGATCTATGTTAAAGCAGATATTTTATGATGGATTAATTAATTAAGTTAATTTTTTTTATTGTTTAGAATCCATTTTCTTAAATTGTGTATCCATTGATAAAATATGTAAGTAAGCTAGCAGGATTTTGATTGGTTTTTCTCACTCAACCCTTTTTCTCTATAGGGAACCTTGTTTTTAAAAAACAAGAAACTTAACCTGGGGCCAGCGGTTAAAAAACAGGTATGCATAGTTTGGGGTGTTCAACAGACTAAATTAACGTTGTGTGTGATTTACAGCAATGTCATAGGAAGATATTTTGTGAAGCCTTTGATTGCTGTGGCACAGGGAAGCAAGCAAGAAAATCAGAATTTAAAATAAATCTTGATGCCTTGGCTTTGCTGACTTTTTACCATAATGCACAGTGTTTTGAACCAGAATGCATTGCTCTATGACGAGCCTTGTTTGAGCAGGAGTCACAAAACACAGTGAATGATTCAGTGCCTCTTAGTTATAAATATTTTGAAACTTGCATCCTGTCTTTGTACTAATTAAATACATCAGTCATATCCTTTGGCTATACTAATGGTAAAATAAAGTTTAAGATCTCTCTTTGGTAAAATAATTTGATTAAAAAATTGTGCACCTTGTTACCCCCATTTAAGTATAAAGTTGTTGTGTATGTCTGGTGTCAAGTAGTGACCTAGTGACAATATTCTTTTTGACAGGCAACAGCTGTTGAACCCCCAGAACTAGTTGTAGGTATGTAACTGCAAGTTGTTTCAATCAAAAAGTTTTCTTTCTTTGACAAGACATTATGGCGTACACTCCAACCTGATATCTGAGTTAAATAGTACCTGCTGTTTTTGAAACAAATGTGTTACAACAGCAGGGTCAATTAAATGCCAATGTGCGTGGCGTGCTGGACATGCTCAAAACATTGTTCAACTATTGAAGATCATCAATGCAAAATAACCAACATAAATAATATTTATTCAAACACAGTTAACATGGGATATAAAGTAAATTTATATATTTGTTGGAGTATTCTAGATGACAAGGGCACTGCACATGGAATATTATTATTGAAAGATTTTTTGATAAAGACAAGCAGTATATTGTCCAAATATTGAGAAAAGTCCTAAAGGTATTTAATGCTATGGAATAGTTCACAAGTTAAACACATTGCAATTGATTTGATGTGAGAAGCTGCTGGTTAAAGCCACTGATTGAAGCTCAAATTGTGGACTTTTGAATGCTCGCTAGAGTTTTGGTGCTTTCTCTCCTTGGAAGTGCACTGTATTATTCAAGTATAATCTTCTTAATAAAGATGTGGCCAAGCAAAAACTGGAAGTTTAAGGCAAATTGCTCAGTCAAAAATGTTGGCATAACAATTATTGGCTACAACCAGCTAAAAAGTAAATTAAATATGATTTAAATAAAAGGATGATTTCCGAACCCTAAAAAGAAAAGTTTATTCTTTCAGTTTCTCTTCTCGACTGTCTGCTAAACAGAAAGAAAGCAACCGACAATGCCATCCTCATGTTCAATTAATGCTTACCCGTCAGGCGACCCACAATAAGAAAGCATGCTAGCCTGAAACATCATCCCACTATCCCCTGGCTATTGGACAGCCTTTTTATCGTGCTCTGAACAGTGACATCTTTCAGTTCTTTGCTAACGAAGAGCCACAATGGAAAGACAGCACCATTGCAAACCCCCCAAAGGAAGCCTGGCATATTGCTTCCACTAATTCATGGGGATAATTTTTGTTGCTACAATTTGTACACTGCTGCCTTTTATTCATAGAAAATTGCATTATTTTCTCGGGCCTGTATTTGTTGCTGTCCTTTGACCTGTGAACATATAACTACAAATTCAAAGAAGTGCTTGTTCAAATCAGCATGCCAGTTTCAAGTTATTACCATTTAACACCCGCAGATAAGCCACACTCTGAATTTAGCAGCTCAAATTTTGGGAAAAAAGTTCTTTGAAAGAAATCTAAGGAAAGCCAAAGTCAAGTTTTTAGAAGTCTTCTTCATCCAATGTTCATCCAACATAAACACACTATTAACATGAAAATACTTTATAGTCTTGCCCACAATTTTAGCACTTTACTATACTGAACATCATTTCTACCAACCTTGACATGTGATTGATCTTTTTCTGCTGTTTGTTGACACAGTTCAACACAGTTGACTCATTCAACACAGTTTTTCCATAGATTTTTGCATTACAACAAGAAAGTGAGTGGAATGTTTGTAGATTAGTAACAAGCAAGGCTGTGCTCTAATGGTGCCCGGTCGCCTGAGGCGACTAACATTTGGTTTCGGGCGAGTGAGAAAAACTACCCTGTCGCCTGGCCGGGCACTCTGGCTTGTTGTATTTCTAGCAGATAAGGCAACTAAAAATTTTCTTCGTACGAAACAGTCGGTTCAAAGGCCGTTCCACATGATTTCACATGTAACATAATCTGTGACTTTGCACGTGACGGCCGGCGGCCGCACGAAATTTCTATTCTCTCTAAAAAAATAGCATTAAATTTGGAACGTGGAGTTTGGCATTTCTTGGTTATAGTTTAAAAAGAGTTGTTACTTCTGCTCTGACAGCGGTAAAGCGTGGCCGGCGATGCGGTGTAATTTACTTTTGTATGAACCCGGGAATCGCAGTTTATGCGACAGTTTATGCAAATTTAATATTTTTACAATTTTGTGCGGCTGCGCCTTCTTGGCTAAAATACATTTAGGTTATGGTTGTTGTCCCCAGTATATGTATGAAATAACGAAATAAGAAAAAAGGAAAGATATCATGTCATTTGTTGTTGTTTTAGAAACAGAGCAATCCCACGTTGTCTTTAGTTCGTGACAAACCATTGCGTGCCCCTACTACGAAAATCACCGAACTGTGGAATGGCCTCAAATTTTTATATCGTCGCCACACCCACTTTTTGTTGCTGCCCTGCCCATTTTCGTCGAAGAATTCAGTTGGTAGTTAAAGTAACAAACTGAGCCTTACCGGGATAGCAGACCGTAGTTTTGTCAACCGCAAAAATTTCTTTATCACAAATCACAGTCACACCTCCTTCGTGTTGAGTTC
>NC_090885.1:74954849-74957349 GCF_036669925.1 Montipora capricornis | reverse complement strand
AAGGTTAACACAGTATCCTTCATTTTTGCAAGAAAGATTGCGGATCGAATGGAGCTTGCAAAAATTGTCTTGGGCTTGCAAAATTTTAGAAAAGGTCCTTTCTGTATACTTGTTCTCTGTCAAGCGGTTTGGACCGCATGCACCTCCAAGATTGGTTTGTTTACTATATGTTGCGCGTATTTCAAAACTTTTCGAAGACCTTCTGGAGCTTTAGTGTGCATAATCATAATATCAATCCCGATTTTTTTGTATTTTAAGTCGAGAACAGTAAGTGAGACCACTGCTTACGCGAAAACGTTTTTACAAAACCGCTATTTTGTGTTTTAGCATCGAGGTCATTGAAATGAAAATATTGGAACTCGAGTCCGGCAAAATCGTCGTCTTCGGAACTCCCATTTTGCAAAGCCAAGTAACTGATTTATGACTTTGCACATTTCTATTTTTATTTTGTTTGATGGAAAAATACGAAGATCGCTCGCTTCTTGAACTAGTCAATAAAGGCAGATAAATGCCACCGCATTGACTGACGTTTTGTCTAAATTTATATTCTTCGTCATTTTGTCGGTATTTGGACAAAGAATGGTCTCTACGGGGTTGTCACCTTTGATGCTCATGTCCTGGCTTATTCTACAGCAGTCCACCTTCCAGACGTTTTTTTTCGGGAAAATAGTCAATTTATACATGCTTTGTCAGGCTTAGGGCATGGTTTCCTCATCTTTTGGTCCAGACGAAGGAGGCCTATTCGAATTGTCACCTGTGTTAATTAATTAAGGTCTGCCGAGAATGATAATGTTGAAATACACTGTACATTAAAGGTAAACCTATGTTTTAAAGCTAATTTGGAGCATTTTATAAGTTCTCGATCATATCGGTGGGGGAATATTGTTTTATTATCAGCCAGTCATGCATGTCTTAAAGATTTCTTAACAACGTCAGAATTTCCCGGACGTGTGGAAACAGACATGTTAGCTTGAAAAAGGATAGGCAGCTCTGAAAGCTTGTGCCTGGGTGTCGCAAAATTTAGTGTACTGACAAGAATTAATTAAACTAGCAGACAAAATCATTTTGCTTCCCTATTGACACCTAGTAGATTGGAACAATTCACTTCAAAGATTTGCTTATGCAAAACGACCTTACTAAATTTACAACAAATTTTAGATTCTACTATAGAACTTTCCATTTACTTTTGACATGATGTGGGTCACACGACACTTAATTACAAGAAATTACAATACATACAATATCGACTGGAGGTGCTTGCATTTTAAATGTCATACAGATCTCCCTAAAATCTATTGTAGGTTGTATACTAACCTGGGTTAGACCTTGGTCCCAGGCCACAGGCTACACTATGGCCCATCAAAAATATTTGCTATTCTTTGTCAAAATGACATTGTTTCAAATTCTCGGTTGTAAAGTGCTGAAGGGTGAACAACGTGTATAAACCTTGAAAAATCAAGGCAATCAAGATGGTGACAGTTTATTTTGTGTGTAGGAACAAGGGTATGGATACATACACACATGTATAGGTCACAAAACCAGCCAGATAACCATGAACTACAGTTGTATTGCAGACTAACCAAGCATATTTATATGTAACATTTTAAAATCAAACTAAACCCACATTATAAATTTAATCTTTTATTTTAATCCTTTTTTTTTTGCCATCATCTAGCGCAGCCCTGTAAGTTTGTTTCTCAATGGCCCATGGCAACATTCATGAGTGCTTTAGTTATGTGGACCTTGAATTTCCTGCATTCAAAAAATTTGTGTAATTTTTGCTTTCCTTATGGTTGCTGTTAAAATTGTGTTAAATATCAAATTGTCTGTGCTTTGCTTGTCTGTTTCCAAAATCCACACTAAACAAGTCCTTTTGGGACCCTCCTTGACACAACAGCTGTTGAAACTTGACGAACAATGACTCATCACAGAGGGACTGATACTGGATTGTGGCCTCAAATTTTCATGGTGCATGTACTGTAACTGTGTCATTCAATCTTAAGATCTTTAAAGTTCTTAAGATTGAATGACACACAATAATCTATACTAGGGATAAATTTATCCCTAGTGATAAATTTATCCCTAGTATAGACTATTAATTATTGATTATCCCTAGTATAGATTATTGTGTGTGGTCGCATGGACTGAAAATGCAAAATTTAGGATAGTCCACAGGGTGGGCCATGGCCAAGCCGAGATTTTGTATATATACGTCCAAACTTGTTTCTCACTGATGGAATGAATGTGCGACAAAGTAGGGTGAGTAGAATACTTTAACACTTGAACTGTATCAGGATTTACAGGTTTAGACACTTAACATGTGTTCTGGATACTGCCTTCCCATTGGCTGACATCATCAGGAGAAATATCATTAGGCATTTTATGATTTACAATAAAAGTGTTTTGGACTGACTCTTGAAGAGCCATTTATGTCTAGATCTGCAAAGTAGACAAAACATGGGAAATGGATACAATGCATTTTATCTATGTCTTTATAAAA
>NC_090885.1:74919849-74949849 GCF_036669925.1 Montipora capricornis | reverse complement strand
CAACATAAGTGTTGTCTCTAACCCTCAGTCTCAGCCACCTGTGAGACTTCCTACAAATATTGAAACAAACTTAAAACAGGGAACAACATTTCAGCTGGATTTAATGAATGCAAATAAGTTAACACCTCAGAAAAATTTAATTCCTGCAGTTCCTGGTGTTGTTTGTCCAACCACAGCTGCCCCGAGAGCAGACAATCTGTCAGAACCTGTTATGAGTGCTGTAATGATGAATCCTGTGGGAGTTCAGAGTATCCAGAAGTTATTGTGTCAACCAACACAGCCTTCAAATATCCAGACATCACTTGCATCCCAGATGCCAGTACTGTCGCTTGCAACCACTGGCAGTGTTCCGCAGCTGCAACCCCAGCAGCCTCTAAAAGGGATGGAAGATGTTGTCAGCTGTGTTGGCTCACAAACTGCCAATAGTTTGCTTTGGAACATCAAGCCTGCTACTGGACCAGTGGTTTACCTCACCAGTCCACAAATGCTTAGTGGTGTCAGAGCAAGGAACTTGATACCTCCACCTGAAGGCCATGTACCTTTGCCTTTTAGTGGGGAGGCTCCAAAGGTGCATTCAAGGGAAATACCCAAGTCATCTGTCAGTCCAGGCAGCTCAAGCATGTTTACCCTTGGAAGAGTGACCTTAGTGAATCAGTCTGCTCCTCTTAATGCTGTGAATGTCACCGGTCAAAGGCCAATACTTCCTCGTGAACAGAGAATGCCATCTCTTTTGTCAAGTTTGCCTCAAAGTGCCTCGCACCTTCCAGTGACAACAATGGTTGGTCCAATTCTTCAAGGTACCTCTCCGGTCCATGTTGGAGGCATGCCCATTCAATTAAATAGTTTGGGAGTCAGTTCATCCCATAGCACAGGACAAGCACTTAGCAGTGATGTGGTAACACAAGCAACCATGACACCAGCAACTGTAACATGTGTCACACCAGCACCTGCTACACAAGCCTCTTTCATGCAAGTGGCAATCCCTTCCACAGGGCAAGGCCCAACTTTTAGCTCTCCTTTTGTGACATCAGTAAGCGCAAAGCAAGCAGTGAAAAAGTTTGTTCACGAGAGGACAAAATCTGCAGAGCTGAAACAAACCAACAATCTGAACAATTTAACTTCACATGAGTCTGTTATTTCCTCTAGTGTTGATGAGATGCCAGAGACAAGCACAAACCCTGCTCCTGCAACACAAGGAGGTAAATCTGGACCTCAGACACATAAGGGAAGGATGTCTAGCCCATCAATGGAGTTTAACTTGCATCAAGCGGCATCTGCACTTCTCAGTATTAGCACACAAGATGCTTTGGAGCCAGCAGTCTCTTCCACACAGTTTGCCGGAGAGGGGGAAGACTCCCAAGACGAACACGATGGTGATGTGGTGTTCACCAGCAAGGGTGTGTTTCGTGTTGGAGATGTTGATGTTGACCCACAGTACAATAAAATTGGAAGAGGTGAGATAATATATTTTGAGATTTTTATTAATTCTCTCCTCAGGTGCCCTAGGGAGATCCCCCAGTTAACAATTAAAATCGTCTGGTGCCTCACTCCCAGGGGTCAACTGGTAATTATAATTTAAACAGGGACATAGTTTTTTCACGCTGTTAGCTTAACCCTTTAAGCCCCGAGGGGTTCCCCATTGACGAGTAAAATCGTCTGGCGTTAGACAGAGTAAAATCTATAAGTGCCATTTGGCACTATCGGGGCTGAAAGGGTTAATGACAAAAAAATAGTGAACTCTATAGCAAGGGTTCCATTGCAGAGCCATGTAAAAATTGAGGCAATTATGAGGTTGAGGGAATGCTTGCCTGAAAAACGACAATTAATTTTGGGGGATAGAGAGCTTATCCAATGTTAAAGTCCAAACAATAATTATACTTTTTGTTGTCATGAAGCAGGTCTAAATCATTCAAAAAACTCACTCAAAATATTTGTTGAAAAATTCTTAAAATTATTTCCTGGTACTGGACAGATGATTGTACAAACATAAATTACAGTTGGAGAAGTGAAGAACTTGGAGGGATTGAATTGTTGTTGATGAAATGGAAGTTATTTGCATGATCATATACATCCTGCTAGCAGAGCCTTTCTTTTGCTTGCTCGATTTTGGCGTTCTCAAGAAAGGCTCTGCATGAATCGAGTAAGATCTTTATTGAATGTGCGCTGCATGTTGCCAGGATACAGTCTCAAACCCAAGCCTAATATGCCAGAACTCACCGCCATCTTAGTTTTTCATGATGGTACAGCAGGCTCAATTATACCATCGGTTTTGTCAATAAACGGACGCTCGCACTGGAAAAACCGGTTTGACGAGAGAAAACAAGATTGACTAGTCCAGAAGTTCGGGCTGCGGCGGCTTCATAGAGTTGACGTGATTCGGGCAGAGCCTCCTTGTCTCCTCCTCAGTAAAGAAAAAGACAAAAGGAGGCTCTGTTCGCAGGGTGGATCATGTAATATTTCTTTTACAAAGAAAGTGGGCACAGATGAGAATCTTTTAAATTGTAAGGTTGTAAAGTATATACATGTATACAAATTATAATGGACTATAAATTATACAATTATTTTCAGGTTTCATCTTAGGCTTAAGACTAATTTGTACCACCAAAATATTATCAATACAATAATAATGATCTTCTTCAACTCTGGAGTGTGGATATCATAATTATTGTACCTACAAGAATGGAGGTAATGTACTCTTTTTAAGTTCAGACAATCTTTGCTGCGGTACAAATTGGTTGCTTTTAAAATGTTGCTGTAGCATGAATTGGTATGCTCTGCTACTCTGCTGTGAGTTAGAACTTTACAAATTATAAGCGTATTACTAAGGTCCTCAAGTCTGTTGCCACTTTTTGACCATGCTCAAAGATGAAGTGAGACGGACAGCTCAGAGTTAGTTGATTCTATAGAATCAACTAACTCTAGATATGTATTTTTTTGCTTTTCACAGAAGGCTATGCTTGTGGTAAATGTGGCAAAATCTTTACATCACTTAGTTATCTTGCAAGACACATAAAGCGGGTGTGTCCAGACATGAGCTGTCGTAAGTGGAAATGCACCATGTGTGATAAAGCATTTCGCCATCCATTTGGTCTCCAGCAGCATATCTACACTCACACAGGAGAGAGACCCCACAAGTGCTCACAGTGCCCCAAAGCTTTCTACAGCTCCAATGATTTAAGGCGACATAGCAGAATACATTCTGGTAGGTGATTTGATGGTATGGAAAGGGAGGATTGGACAGTGCATTATAATAATATATTGACACATGGGCTGCCACGTGGGGAGGTGCCGAGTTGGACTCCTGCAGCTGCACCAACACTCAGGGTCTTTGAAATAATTGAGAAGAAAGTGCTGCCTTTGTAATTACACCTACAAGTGGTTAGACTTTCAAGTCTTCTCGTATAAGGACTACAAACTGTAGGCCCTGTCTCACAACCTTTCCTGATAATCAACATTGTGGGATATTAAAGAACCATTACACTGTGAAGAGTAGGGAGGAGACCCCTGGTTTTGTGGTCTTTACTCCTTTCACACACAGGGTACATGCCTGGGTTGGGTCCGTACGGCCACGACCTCGGGCCAATATTCCCCAGTACGGCCCTCACGCTTGGTTAGTAAGAAGTTAGTAATCTGATACATGAATGATTTTGAAGTTGGGGAGAAGATCAACGGGACACTTCGTGATGCTTGTCGAAATCCATGTGCTTCTAATTAAGGGCAGTTCTGGACATATGAAGCTTGTGCTCTAATGTAGTGTATTTCCATGTAAAGTTAACAAACCAGGCCACACAAAGACAAACCAAACAGTTTTTGTTCACAGCTGTGCACCTTTTCTAACTTCATTTTCTTCATTTTGGCAGGTGAACGCCCTTACCACTGTAAACACTGTGACAAAAGTTTTGCAACAACAATATCCTTGAAGACACACACATACATTCATACAGGAGAGAAACCACACAAGTGTCCCCACTGCCCCAAAACATTTGCAACATCAAGTAAACTTGGGCGGCATATTGTGACACATGCAGAGCAACGTCCATTTACTTGCAATCTCTGTCCAAAGTCCTTCAACAGATCAGGTAAGATGTCAGTGATGTTAAAAAATATACAGGCTGTCAATTCAGGACAGCAAATTCTGCAACGAACATAACTCCATTACGGCTTTATTATCATGGATGTTGTTGGAAAAATTGAAAACAATGAAAATTTAAATCATTATGGTTCAAAGTTAATTGAATTCTCCATTCTCATTTCAGGAATCACATTCTTTATCCACAATCATTATTTTAATGAAATCTTGTTTCATGAAAAATAGTATGTTTTCACATTTTGTAGGATCTGGAACTGGCAATTCATGGCCCAGAAAAAAATTTTCTCCAGGAGCAGAGATGGTGCAGCAGTAAAAGAACTCTTCCTACACCAATGTGGTCTGGGTTTGATTCCCAGACTTGACGTCATTATGTGGGATTAGTTTGCTGGTTCCCTACTCTTCTCCGAGAGGTTTTTCTCTGGGCACTCCAGTTTTTCCCTCTCCTCCAAAGCCACTGTTTGATTTGATTTGAGTTTCCATGAAGTGTCCCCAATCAGCACCCCAGTGCTAGAAGACTTGTCACTTAAAAATCGTTCCTTACTCTTAAGCCGCTGTTACACGTCTCATGAAACTTTTTTGACCTTCCGTTGCGAGACAAATTTCACAGAAACTAGAATCGCTTTCTACTTCTGCAACAGCCGCAGCCATCACAGTGGTAATAAAAACAGGAGTTTCACCTTGTAACACCACTTTGTGAAACTGGTCTTGCGCTGTCTTGTTACGCTACACTGTTTAAGCCAATCAGAAACCAGCTAAGGCCATGTAAACAAAATTTCGAGACCAGTTTTGACCTTTATGTTACACAGTGCAATGCCTGTTGAAACTTTTTTTGCTGCGCCATTGCACGTACGTTTCAGCAAAAAGTTTCATGTGTAACAGCAGCTTTAGCAATCACCACAAAATTAATTGTCCACTTTCGGACAAACAATTGACTTTTAAGTTATTATTTCAGGCGATTTACGTCGGCACAATATGCATGTGCATGAGTGTCACAACAAACCCTTTGAGTTTGGCGATGGTGATATCCAACCAAGTGCAGGAATTAACCTTTGTGGAGACAATACCCAGGAACAGGACAATGGAAAGGAGCATGTGCTTCAGTGTCTGGTATGTGGGAAGCAATTTGACACATCCAGTGCTTTACGACATCATTTGCTCTCCCATGATGCCATACGGCCTTCTGGAGCAAAACAAGCTACTGCCAGCCAAGAACTGTAACCTTTGATTGAGAGCACAGAATACATACATACATACTTAATTGACCGCTCCCCATAGGGGCTTTTCAGGGCCAATGAAACACAATCAACGAAACAACAGAACACGACAACTACAACTGTTAAGAATCCCAACTGGCCGGAGGCAAACCAGTTGGCTATTTAGAAGTGCAGCTGGGAAGTTGAACCAGGGACTACCAGGAACAAATTCAAAGAGTGGTCAGAGTGGGTCTTGATCCGGGTCCAGATCTCAAGGCAAGCGCCCTAACCACTCGGCCACACTAGCTCCACAATCAGGGAATGGTAACAATAATTATTAAATTAGCTCAGCACATTGGTCACTGTTTTGTGAAATTTCCTTGTGATCAATTCACTGTAATCAACAGGAAATTCCCCAGGAGAGAGGTTGTTTAATTAACTCTGAGCCTCCTTTTCTATAACAGTTGTGATCACTGTTGCAGAAAATTGCGTGCAACAAACACAAAGGGACTTTTGCAGGTAGTGACCTCTGCTGGAGGACCTCTTCCATGAAAAATGTTCAGCAATTTTATGATTTGTCAGATGTGAACTCTTGTTTGGCTGCATGAGTTTTCACTCATTTCAAACATATGATCAATGCTAAAGTTCCTCAGTCTGTGATTGTTGAGTTAATTTTTTTTTGCAATTTGGTATTCATAACTTTGGTACTTTGCAAACATGGTCTCGGAGTTGGTACTGGTTATACAACTTGCATTCTTGGTTGTGTGGCATCCAATAAGACCTGCTATTGCTGTGCGAATCCGAAAACCGTGAACACTTGGCTATGACCAACCACAAGAGATGTAAAACCACAAACTAATTACCGTTAGTGATTGCAGGCTTTATGATTTTGACAGTTCCCATTGTGCAGCAATCAACTAGTAGAGTTGTAAAACCAAAAATTAATTACCGTTAGCGGTTGCGGTTTTATAGTTTTCCCGTGTGTAATTGGCTTTTTTGTTGAACCACAACATTTCGTAAAATATTCATAGTGAGCTTTAAAATTTTGGGTAGGGTCGTACCTCTTGTTGAACACTATATTTCATTGGCTGTATAGTGTTGTACTTCCTATTGTTTTCTGTTCTAAATCCATTGTAACCATTGTTTGTTCTATTTTTCTTTTGGCCAATTCTGAAGCCTGTTCATTGAGATAAAACACGACCCAAAATTTTTGGCGTGTGAGATTTGGGTGGGGTCTTAGATGTTAGCTCTTGTGTCTTAGGTCTTAGTTTGATACACCTGGTCTCGGTTGTGCAAAAGCTGGATATTGCTATCCAGTGGATAAACACTAGCAAAACAAAGTGACTTATCCAGTGGATAGTGATTTATCCAAATGGATAGGGCTATCCACCTTTCGAACAACTGGGGCCTGGCTCTTTCCTCCTCAAACCTTGAGAATCATCAAGCACTCCTAAATTGCTAATTCATCAATTATTGCCAGCATACTTGAGTAGCAATTAATTTTGGTGCTATTCATGTGTGTTCTAACTACAGTACTTATTCGACCATAAGCGGAGTGATTTTTTTCAGACAAGTCAACTTTTTGCTGGAGAAAAATTTCTTGTGAAAGTTGTGTACGTATTGGTAGTTTGTGATTCATTGGAGAAAATTACCTATTATGATTACGTTGGGTTTCAATGTAGTGTTATCCTGTGAATGCAGGCATATTTCTGGTGGCCGGGGGAGAGAAACGGCAGCCGGAAAGACGTCTGCGTTCACAGGCTAATGTAGTGTTGACAGTACAGTGACATTTTGCAATACACTTTTGGTCCATCAGAGGCAAAGCAAATGAGTTTTGACTCTGTGTGTTTCCTGAGCTTTGCTCCCCCAACTTTGTTTTGCATTGTGCCATGATTGACATGTCAGCACATTTTTATTGGTAAATACAAATTAAGTACATGTAAATACTTGGTTTTATGGCACACGGTATTTAAAACTATTGAAAACCTTTCTGTTGCAGCAAAAGTAGTCTGTTATTAGCAGACTAGCTGCAACAGAAAGGTTTTCAAAATAAAGCAGCTGTGTGAAAAAAAGTTATGTAGAGTAATGTAGACAGTGTTTTTGTAACATGGTAATTTGTTTTTTATTAGTAAGTCTGTAAGTGCTCCTAAAACCATTATCACCAGAAGATGAATTTTTTGGTCCACTGTATAATATTTTATTATTTTTCTTAAGTTAGAGTCCATTTAGGGACAAAAAACTGAATACTCCGTAGTAACCAATCGAATGCCAAGGATCAAATTGGAGCTGAGTATTGGCCAATATGTGTCACTAAATTTCATGGCAGTGAAAAGTGTTGCTTGTTTTGGTAAAGGTGGTGTACCTTTAATTCTCAGACATTTGGATTAAGAAGCTTAATTGGATTAAGAAGAGGCAGTGTGGCCCAGTGGTTAGGGCAGTTGCCTTGAGGTCTGGGGATCCCAGGTTCGAGACGCGTTCTGACCATTTGCTGAAGTTGTTTCTGGTACTACATGGTTTAACTTCTCAGCTGCACTTGTAAATAGCCAACTGGTTTGCTTCTGGCCAGTTGCGATTCTTAGCAGTTATTGTTGGTATGTTCTGTCATTTCATTAATTGTGTTTTGGCCCTGAAAAGCCCCTATGGGGAGTGGTCAATTTAAGTATGTATGTATGTATGTATGTAAGCTATATATACGGTTAGCAACATCTTTCTTTTCCTCTTGGTAATATAAAAAAAACTGCTGGTCATTAACCTTGAAAGTTGGGTTAAAGCTGTTAATGTTTCTAGAAAATCCATGCTTGCCCAATTTGAATTTGAAAACAGTTCCTCGGCCTCAACCAATAATTTTCGAATTGGACAGCATGGAGTCTCGTTACATGTAGAAATTTTATTGGATGGGAGGGTACAGGTAAAGTGCAGGGTAGGCGTGCAGGTCATTGTTTTACCATAACTGAAACAACTCTATTTTTTCCCCCCACATTTTGTTTCCATTTCTAACTACAAGTACACTGCAATTAATAAGAGGTCACCAATAACACCTTCATTACTTAAACTAATTAATTATACCAAACGAGTATTTCTAACATTGATATAAAATTGTCATTTAGCCTGAAATTGTTTTACCTTATTCTTAGAGGCAAGATACATTTTAGTTCTGTATTTCACACTCAGCATTACCTTAAAAATTTCCAAATTTGGGGGTACTCTACGTTTACGACAATTCCAAATATGAAGTTTACCAAGAATGAACAAATAGTTTAGTAACTGGTCAGATTCTCCAGCTGAAGCAACTCTAACCTTTACAACAATCAGGGACCACGGAAAGGCTATAGCCCCCCCGTTTTATTACGGTGTTGTTTTTGGCTTGATCAAAGACTTAGTAATTTACACCACTCATACATAAACCAAGACCTAGCCCTCCCACTTTCAAACGTACTCCAGGGCCCCTAAAAATGCTAACCTTAGGCTTAAACATTATCTAAGGCATAGTGTTTTGGGCCTAATATTGGCATTAAAAAAGGTTTGGGGTTTCAGCTATGGTGAAACATTATGACCAGCAACCCTAGCCTGTAACATGCAGTTTACACCCTTCATTTATTGACCATCTTCCAAAATTTAACGATAGCCTGCAAGAGGGCTTTTTCAAATTATTGTTTTTTGGACAATTTTATGTCAAATTATTTTGGTAAGTAAAGAATGTTATCCATAGTATAGAATAATTATTGTGGCAGAGAGCTGTTCTAGGGGTAAGCATACATACAGTCTCCTTTTGGAGAGAAATTTTTGTTGTTATATACATTATCAATGTAGCCACCTATGTGGCGCTAGAAATGTAAGATTTAGGTCTTGATTATTATTTTAGAGACTAGAGCTAATAATAATTATTAACGAACTGCTGTGTCCTGCTCATGGGATACATGAAAATGTGCACTTCAAGACACAGTGCAAAGCACACAACCTTGGTAAGCCTTACTAACTGGTTTGCACACTTCTCTCAGTTTCTGGGAGGTAAAACAAATTCTTGAGGGAGGTGAGGGGCATTGGAATTGTGAAATTGTTGCTGAAAGAAAAGACAACACCCCACCCTCTCCCCCCTGCAATGTACATGGTCACAAGGTCAACTCCACCCAGGATTTTTGGAGGAAAAGAGAATAAGCCTATAATCACGCTTGTCGCAGTTTCCAGGCAGATTCGATTCCAATTGCAAGATTAGCAACCAGGCCTGGAAACTGCAGAGAGCCTGGAGGTGTCCTTGTCACAATACAAAAGCTACCTTCTTTTCTTGTTTTAATCATTTGGCTCTTTTGTTCACATGACTTTTCTTACATATGAAAAGAAGTAAGGTTTGTATGTAAAAAGTCAGCTTCTGCATTGCATTCTCCTGAAGGCCACTCTACTGGGCACTCTATTTTTGTTCATGTGACTGGTACGCATGTAGTCTTAGTCTTTTTGTACATTTTTTTTGTTAAAAAAAAAGATTGTTAATTAGTTATTTTCCAAAATAATATTAACGGTATTCATTGGGGTTGCTTCAATTTTCCTTATTGAAGTAGCCCCCCAAATATCAAGTTAATTCTCCCACAAAAAGATACTTGGCCCAGATGTTCAAAGACTGATTAAGGGGGATGGCTCTTACCTACCAAACCGTTGCTCTGGACTCCTTCAAATAGCCATTTCTCTAATTCCTTTAACTCTACAGTTATCCTTTTTTGCCAAGTGTTTTCTATTTAACATTTCTTTGTCTGGTTCAAATCACAGCCACATTTGGTAAATCACGTGACCAAAACAGTAAATGCCTTAAAACTCAGCGAGTGAAATATGTTTTCCACAAATTTTTAACGCAAAAGTGTGAGAACATTCTAGCACAAAATCTGTAGCATGGATTTTAAAAGAAATCATTTCTCAAAATAGTTATGATGTCATAAGGCCCTTCCTTGATACACTTTTCAAAATATCAGTTCCATTTTTTGTACAAATAGAAATTCTATGGTACAGTTTACGAAAAATGATGGGACAGTTCCCATCCGGTGAAAAAAGTGCCTCTTTCGTTTCCTGAGAGCTTTTACCTGTTTTACACTGAAACGCACGGCAGAGGACTAGGACTAGTTGCGCATGCGCGTTCTGATTGAAGTGATGTCACATTTCTATTGAAAAACGTTACCTCATAGAACCTTTTTGCAGGGCTCTTTGACTAAAAAGTTTTCTTAGCAACCATTGTCTTTCTCTAGTTAAGTGCCACCCCCCTTAAGCTAATCGTTGATTACTGGAAACTTAAGTTGCAGTCTATTTTCTGATCAAAAACAACTTTAGTTTCCATGAGACTTATAGCTATCAAAGGTAGCCTAGGCTTTTGCCTTCCTTCGGTGTAAAATTACAGAGGTTAAGGCTATTTTTAAATGGGAAATGTAAACCTGGGTTGGTATTTCATCACAGATTAATGTTAATTGGCTTTTGAACAACTGGGCCCTGCTTTTTAGAAACGTCATCTTTTAATATTAATATTTTAGTCTTTCTTGGTCACGTTAATTTTTTTAGGAGAGGCATTACATTTTTCCACAAACGAGCAGTGTAATGCAAATCATTGATTGACAGGAACCATTAAAGAATAGAAATCAGCAATAGCGACTTTTCTATCACTCCATGTCATTATCAAGCTAATTAAATGACAGGAACCGAAAGACACTTTTGTAAACATTTTGATTATTTTTTCCGTAATAAAATTGTGATGTTATGTGGGACAAAAAATATTTTCACAAACTTAAAGAGGCTGTGTCTCGCAGTTTTAGATTTGTCATTGATGATTGTAAGAGGAGTGGTGACGAACAAATGCGAAAAGAACTTCACCCACACCATACCTGTTACAATCGTCACTGAAAGCGCTACTATGATAAAAAAAATCACTTCGTTTTTTTCTTCAGATTTTGAAAGTGTGATTGTTTAAAACTTGACTGACAAAATTTTGAGCTTTGACTTTTATCCAAAGGTTGTTTACTTTTAAGTGTAAGCTTTGGATCAGTCACGGTCTGACGTCACTCACGTTCCAAACTGCCCGATTGGACCTCAGAGGGTTGGATGTAGGGAAACGTGACGTCATTTACTCACAAGCTTAAAATTTCAGCGCGTAAACGCAGCTTAGGCCCATTTTAAACGTCGCATTTTACATGTGCCGAATCTAATGCAAATGAGCGAAAACAATAGAATTTTCTCATTTGCATTAGATTCGGCACATGTAAAATGCGACGTTTAAAACGGGCCTTATCTATGCAAAACTCTCGTGCTACATATTAATTCAGGCGGGTACACATGCATTGCATTCTTAAACTGTAAGTCTTTGACGTCATTTTATCCTCGATCCAGCTCTCTCAAGATTTTAAACTTAGTCATGGCGGACCATTAAAAAGGAAAATTCCAGTTAAAATAAACAGGTGTCTTTTTAAATGAAGGCTTAAAACTTGGGTCACTTACTGTATTCTTGGATTTCACATGACGTCACGGTCGCCATGTTGGTGTCTCCAAACAATTAAATGGCGGCCATGTTGGTGTCCCGATCCAATCCTCTGGGAATTGAAAGCTATTAGTATGCTAACGTCTTCTTTTGTTTTCGTTGAAAAAACATGGCTGTTGATCACGTGAGTGAAACCCAAGGAATAGGTAACATAGTTTTGAAATCCAAAGAAAAAGAAGAAATGATTTTTTAGTCATCGTAGCCCTTTAACGACTGAGGAATTTACTGTGATGACTCGGGATGACGTTGTCTGTAGACTACGAGCAGCCCCTCTTTAACCGCGTACTTAGTCGAGCGCGGTAGAGGACAGGAACGAGAAAAAAATGACCTCGCGAAATCTGGTTCTTCCTTGAAACGTATGAAAATACAGCCTGTACATGTGTACTACATTCCATGTAGCCATGCAGGAGGACCATTGCGCCTTAAACCCTAGCTCCCATAACTTGACTCGTCGTTAACATGCCATAGCTGTCGTGGTTTCTTAAACTACTTCTGAACTGGGCACGCAACAAACAAATTCAACTTAAAGTCTCTGGTGGGAAGGGGAGGGGGTTTCGAAGCTCATTGTAAGACTGTTTGAAGATACATTTTATTCTATCAACAAGTAGGATTTGATCCGTCCGAATGTGTCGAGGTGCCCAAAATTTTTAAGGAATAAAATCGTTCTTTCAGAAATTGAGAGCGAAAATTTACCTTCCAAGCTTACTTTTTGCTTCCCGAAAGCAGTATATGAAATTTATAAGCGCCAAAAGTTGAAAAATAACCCTTCGTGAACCAAGAGGACTTTTTTTTTCCCGGGGTTAATCTTTCAGGTGATTTTTTAGTTTACAGTTTCCCTTAAGTGGTAATATGCGTGAAAACGCATTTTTTGGGACGGTTAATAAAGTGCATGGTCGAGTCGCTCCCTTTACACACTTCTATGTTGTTTGCGAGCCAGCCGAGAGAATTAAGTTACAGCTGCTAAACTGTACACAATGAACAGAGCAATTTTTGGCGGAGAAGGAAGCCATCTGTTCTGGGGAAGCGTTCACGCTCGCAATATTGTTGCTGGATGATTTCACCGCCTGTCCAAAGTCCCATATCCTCACGCTGTTGTCAAGTCCCCCCGAGGCAAGCAACGTTCCGTCTGCGCTAAAAGCGAGGCTGTACACCGTGTCCGTGTGCCCACGCAACTCTCTGATCATGCTTCCAGCGGACAAGTCCCACAAAAGAATGCGCCTGTCTTCTCCGGCGGACACCAAGTACTGACCGTCAGAAGACATCGCTAGATCGTACACTGAACCCTGTAGACAACAATTAGATGGCATTCATACGCTGGGAAGGTATTGAAAAAAGGAGAAGCGATAAGGAAGCAACCCTCGAGTGGTACAATCTCGAACCCGGAGGGTCATGTTGACGTAAAATGGTTGAGAAAGGGCTGTCATGAGGGAGGTCGTGAGTTCGACTCCGGCCGGACCAACACTCCGGGTCCTTAAATAACTGATAAATGTTTAGACTCTAGCCTTCCCGGATAAGGACGATAAACAGTAGGCCCCGTCTCACAACCTTCGACGTTCATAACCCTGATGGACGTAAAAGAACCCACACACTATTCGCAAAGAGTAGGGCACGTAGTTCCCGGTGTTGTAAATTAAGATGTATGATATATACCTGGTGGGAAAGACCTATGTGACTTTACCGAGAAAATAGGTAACGCATCATTAAGAGCGGTCGAGGTGAAAGTCTTTGTCAAGAGAAGAGACCTGAGAAAACCAAGACGTCGACGAAAACAAAACAGTGCGAACATTTTGCGATTATTGCCACTCGTTCTTATTTTGTGGGGAAAATGCGCCCTAGCTGTAAACTGGAATATACACATTACGCATTCTACGTCATTCAGTAAAGCGCAAATGCGCGGTCATAGGTTTGAGTCCTGGTTCAAAATGGCTTTTTTCCCTCTGCTTAATCCTTTGACTCCCACGAGTGATTGATAGCAATTTTCTCCCAAAAAGCTCAATACATTGTCAAGCAGACTGGTGAAGAGAATAGAGAAATTTATCACCAGGGTTTTTTTTATGTCCAGATGCATCATCAAATTCCCATAACTGATGTAAAAAGTAATGTATGGCAGTCATTAAGGGGAATTAACATTGAGATCCTGAGAATGAAAGGGTTAAGTTGCTTCAGTAACTGCAATAATTGTTTTCTTGGAGAGCAGGGGTATCGCAGTGTGGTGAGAGCACTGGCCTCCCACCAATGCGTCCCTCCGGTTCGATACCCAGACACGGCGTCACAAGTGGGTTGAGTTTGTTGGTTCTCTTCTCTGCTTCGAGAGGTTTTTCTCCGGTTTTCCCCTCTCCTCAAAAAATAACCTATGATTTGACTTAACTGATTACAATGTAATGTGAAGTGCTAAGTATCTACCCCATATGAAACATGTGAGCGTTAGCCCTAATGATGGAAATGGGCCCACAAAAGGACAGATAAAAACTCTGACCATGGTGGGAATTAAGTGCTACAAGGCCAACGTTTGCAAAAACGTAATCCTTCCTTGTACTTGTACATGTTCATTGCCGTGACTTTAACATCTTCAGTTCCCACAGCCTGCTCCCGTCTGACCTTGTAGCTCAGTCGGTAAAGCAGCGGTGATATAACCCGAAGGTAGTGGGTTCAATTCCCACCATGGTCAGAGTTTTTTTCTATCCTTGTGTGGGTCCATTTCCATTAGTAGGGCTAACGCTCACATGGTTCATATGGGGTAGATACTTAGCACTTCACATTACATTCTAATCAGTTAAGTCTGTTCAAATATAAGTGCTACAAAGCCAACTTTTGCTAAAACGTAATCCTTCCTTAACCTATGATTTGATTTGATCTGATTTCCGTACAGTGTCCCCAATTCGTGACTTGGAGATAAAATATTAATACACTTGACACTTGAATAGAGTTCATTAGAGCGAGTTTCAGTCAAGTGTCGTGAAACCAAAACCAAAGTAATTACTTTGGCCAATCACAACGGACGGAGATAATCCAGTACACCAATCAAAAATCGAAAAAAATTACACGTAGCCGAACAAAGCGCAGGAAAATGTGCACGCGCGAGCCACGATTGGTTTTGGTTTCACTTCTGATTGGTTGAAAAATGTGGCGCGAGAACTTTGAACCAATCAATGAAGGAAGAAATAAAAAACCAAAGCAATTCGCTAATTATTTGCGCCACGCAATTGAAAATCGCTCTTACCTTGTGTCCAGTGAATAGCCTGACGCAGTTTCCCGACTGTAAATCCCACAGTCGACATGTTCGATCAGATGAAGCGGTAGCCAGGTAAGTACAATTGTGGTGAAATTTGACACACTGAAAAAAATACAGTTACAATCGAAGAGTTAAACGTTGTCACTCGTGAAAGTTACAATGAGCTAAGCTTAAATTCTTCGCGGTATGACCCCAGTGTTGGGCACGTAATCACGGAAAAAAACGTGTAAAAGCGGCGGGAAGTAGGCCTGACAGAAGTTGGAAAGTATGTGCAATGTCAGGAGGAATTATGCCCGAGCGGCATGTCAACCATCCCACGTGGAAAGCATGAAGAAAACTGAAGTACGATCGTCCAGGTGAGTGTAGTTCTGAGAAGTACTGTTTAGGATGACGCAGACTGACGTTTCGACAACCTGAGCGGAAGTCATCTTCAGAGTCAAGACTTGACTCTGAAGATGACTTCCACTCAGGTTGTCGAAACGTCAGTCAGTGTGATCCCAAACGGTCCTTCTTAGGAATACACTCAACCGGACGATCGTACTTCACTTTTCTTCATGCTTTCCACTTAATTACGATATGACTCCGTGGTTCAAGACGTTTATGATTTTATGACGAAAAGTGCTTAAAAATCCTAACCGAGATCGAGGGACATAATTTTAGATTCATTTGACCGGTACGGGCTCTGGGAACGAGACTTTTCAATACTTGACACCGCTGCGTCGCACGCTTTCCAGTTTTGGGTGACTCCGCTGTCTTTTAGTGAGACCACACAGTTTTGTCGCTAAGTAAAACAGGCGCGTGCTTAAAAGTAGGAGTGTCTTTCCCCTCTGCCGCTCAGCCTGACCAGTAGAAGAGTAAAGAGGCCTCTCGTAGTAGAGAATGTTATTTCAGTCTAGAAAATTATAATATTTTTTTATGGGGAAGAAACGGATTGGGTAAACCAAAACAGCTGATTTTACTTACATCAACGTCTTGAAGGTGTCCTGCAAATATCCTCAAGGGAAAAGTGTACTCAAAATTCCAAAGTCGAGCGGTACGGTCCTGGGACCCAGTAGCAAAGTAGTGGCATTGCGGACTAATGTCCAGGCCCCACACAGGAAAGTTATGCCCTTTGTACGCGACTACGTTTGTATACGAATGCAGACTCCATAGGCGAACTAAAGGAAATGAGAATTAAAATCGCCATTAATGCCCGGAGCAATATCAAGGACAAAACAGATTCCGATTCCAATAACACGAGGAATGAAAAATGAAAAATGAAATAGTTTATTAGAAGTGTATAGTCAGCCATCTGATGGTTACAAGTGCTACACGTGGATATTCCACATAGTAAACTTAATACAGGGAGACTAACAATATAACGAGCTAAGTCTCAAAAAAGCTAACATATGAAAAACTACCACAAAAGCCACTCCTTATTTGTGGCCAAAAAAAAGGGGGAAACGTATTCCTCATCTAATGCAGTGGCACTGAACCTCGAGAAAAAGGTATCGTACATTAAAAAAAAATAAAGGTATCGTACATTACCTACATTAGAGCAGTTTTCCATTGAGTGTCGTAAAACCAAAACCAAAGTAATTACTTTGGCCAATCAAAAAGGTCGGAGACAATCCAGTAAACCAATCAAAACTCGAAGCAATTACACGTAGCCGACACAAAGCGCGGGAAAATGTGCACGCGCTAGCCACGATTGGTTTTGGTTTCACTTCTGATTGGTTGAAAAAATGGCGCGAGAACTTTGAAACAATAAGTGAGTGAAGTAATCATAAACCAAAGTAATTATCTAATTACTTTCGACACTCAATTGAAAACCACTCTACCCTACCATAATCAAAACAAGTAAAACGGCAGAAATCATCCGCCAAAAGCCCTAAAGAGTCACCCAAATCACATGACCGAACCCAAGCCTCACAATCGTGCCTTCTGAAAATTAATTTCTGATTTATTCGTTCCCAGATCACTCAAATGACAGAAATTACGTTTTTAAGAGTGCAAAAAAGGTAAAGTCAGCTTTCAGGCCAAGTGGCCCATCAGGCCGGAGCTTATCCCCGGTTTCTGTAGCATGAAGCGACTAGGAGTATTTCTACTCCCCCCTGGATGGGATGCTATTCCATCGCAGGGTGACCCCCAGCATTTCGCTGGTACCCATTTATACACCTGGGTGGAGAGAGGCACCGAGGGAGTAAAGTGTCTTGCCCAAGAACACAACACAATGTCCCCGGCCAGGTCCCGAACCCGGACCATTCGCTCCGAAGTCGAGCACACTAACCATGAGGCCACCGCGCCTCCCTAAAAGAGTGTAAACTTTCTTATTTATTTTGTTAAATTTCACCACAGTGGTTGAGGCGATATTGTCAACCTCGTCCCAGGATCTTTTTCTTACATCAAAACGAAGGGAAAGGTCCTGGGAACGAGGTTAGTGATGTTGTGAAATGAGTTACGAAGACCAGACCCCAACACAAGGAACACCGTGCCGTTATCTTTGCGAATGATGTGGTGGTTTGTCCCACAGACTGGACATACGGTTTTGCACTCCATTAAATCTAGCCTATGCAGCGGCCAAACCGAAGGGAAGGGAGAAGAAGGGATGGAAAGGGTGGATTCCCCTACCTTCCCCTCCCCTCTTGACGCGCAGACAAGTGACCAGGGTGAACTAAGGTCTTTCCCTAACCCCCACCACAACTCCTTCTGGGATGGGAGCCTGGTTTTCACGAGAGATGCAAGCGCGAGCGCTTATTTCGCCGTGAAAACGGAGTTGACGCAAGCATAAGCAAAAGTGCAAGCATAAGAGCGTAAGGATTAAAAATTTTCCTTTCCCTTGTGCTTGCGCGTATGCTTGCGTTCGCTTGCGTTGAGTGAAAACGAAACGCAGCATAAGCAACGAAACGCAGCATAAGCCCAAGGAAATTTTCCAAGTCTGGCCAATTAAAGCACTCGTTCCAGATTCTCGGCGTCTGAGCATTTGAAAAAATGGCGGATGCAGTGGTTGTTATTTAATGCTTATGTCGACGTTCGTTTTCACTACCATAAGCTACTTATGCTTGTGCTTGTGTCGCTAGTGAAAACCAGGCTTAAGCCTTCGATTCGACAACAAAAACGACATCCGTCTGATGTGGGGATTTCCTAGCCTTTTCCCTGTCGTTACAGCAAGTAAGGAACTGCAATGAGTTGGACTTGCCCTGCAAGAATGTAAATTGATCTGGGTAGACAAGACACAACCAAAAAGCGAGTTAACAAAATAGTTTCTCTTTCAAATTCCTTCAATTGATCTTTTTAGAAAGGCCAATGCGTGGGTTGGGTCTATCATTGTCCGAAAATAAGAGTATCACATTTTTTCGGACTTTGCTCGTCTCACGATCAAACCATAATGCCGAGTAGCATGATGCACTTCCTCGTGACATTACTCGTGAGCAAAAAACATTGGCCTTGAATCAAGAGTCCAAAATAACATTCACGCTCCTTCCCAAAAACCATTTAAATTGTTGCCACCATTAAGAAAACAATTACTATTTTTTCAATTTCGCTTTTCTGTGATGCGACCAGTGTGTGCGACGCACAATACGTCACGCCGCTGTGCTCGATGTTACGACTGTGAGGATGTGGGGAGGGTAGGTGACCAGGAACAAACACAGAAAAAGCCAGGAAGAGTAATTGTTAAATTAGAATACATATTCACGATGAAAACGCACTATTCACCTACTTGTTCTTTAAAAAGATCTCTAACACTCTTTTTTTTTAGTTTCGAAGAGTAAATACTATTGTCAAAACAAGATTGCAGCTTTCTAGTTTCTTCAATGTGTAATAGTGAAATAAAAAACGGAGGGGGAAAAAAACTTTCTAGTTTTTGCTCACCAAGCTCAACGTGGTCGGCGTAAAAAGCGTATTAACTTGTCCGAACAATACTAAAGTATGTATCATTGCATATTTTAGAAAGTTATTATGATAAATTAACGACATAAAATAGATCTTTATTGAATAGTTTACACGGCGTTGTTTTTTACAATAATTTTATGGGGCTTTCTAGAGAATTTATTTATTTATAAAATTATTTTACTTTTATCATTATCATTATTATTGCGCGCTTGCGGATTGTATGACGAGGATGTGGACGGGGAGGGAGGGGGAGCGGATTGAAAACACGCGAGGCCGTGGGGGACTACAGAGAAAGTGTTATTATTTCAGTATAGAATATTCTCAGAAAAATTCAGCTCCATGGCTAAAATTCTTAAATCAAAACGCTTAAAACTCGCTACAAAACTCAAGATTGTAAAATGTTATATCTATTCAATCTTCACATATGGGTGTGAAGCATGGACTCTTTCCAAAGTTCTTGAACTGAGCTAAAATTGAAGCCTTCGAAATGTGGTGCCTCAGAGAGTTAGGGAATGTTATGTGGAGTGACAAAGTTACAAATGAAAGAGTTCTCACCAAGCTTAAGACAAAAAGACAGCTCTTGAGTGACATTCAGAAAAGAAAGCTCAAGTATTTTGGCGATATTGAGAGAAAAAATAATATCTTGACGACAGTATTAGAAGGAAAGTTAGAAGGCAAGAGACCAAAAGAGGGGCCGCGGAACAACTGGATTGCGGACATCAAGGAATGGACCGCCAGCCAACGCCTGCACCAGCCAAGCTGCCGACCGCGACCTGTGGAGTGTCATTGCACGTCAACCGTCGAAGAGGCGATGACACTCCCAGAGATAGAATATCAACACAGCAGAAAGGAAAGTCGAACGAGCCCACACCATTAAATACATTATACTAATAATTACATAGACTACATTGCCGCAGGGGGAAAGAGGGCGCAAAGAGGTAAGGATGCTCACGACTTGTAAGCGAATCAGTTAAGAGGTGCTTCGAGGAAAGAAACGTATTTTTTTAATCGGCTGGTAAATCGTAGACTTAAACTGCAATTGACTGTCTGTGTCTGGGGAAAAGCGGGTGATTTAAGAAGTCCAGAATTTACTGTATTATAAACGAAACTAAGAAAATTGTTGTTTAATACACCTTATTCCAAAATGGCCGCCATTTAAATTTTCTTTTGTTTTTATTCAAATAAGCCCTTGATGCCTCGTTCTTAAGCTTAAAATTCAAAAGAACAAGGGCCAATTTGTATCCGCATAAATCAGCAGCCATTTTGGAATAAGGTGTATTAACATCTACTTAAATCGCCAAACCAAGGAAATTTGAACTTTTAAACTTCGCCAACTGATCATAACCGTTTTCACAAAATGCGCAGCCTGATGAAACGGTCGCTGAATCCAGACTATGCAAGTAGAAACCCACTCTGTGCAAAGGTCAGCAATGCTATCACGTCAATTAATGATCCTCAATTTTCTCCACAACTTTCTCTTTGCCTCACGCACCGGGGTCACAAAAATTTCGAGACATTTTTATACCTACGTTCTTACTTACTCATTTACTTGCGTAAAAGGGCTACGTCGTCTATTCCACAACGCATTTTGAATCCAGAAAGCACGTTGCAACAACCACAGCGAGAAAAAAACCAAGCGTCGATTTGTTACCTTTCTCTTTGTTTCTCCAAAACGACGCAAAATGTTTTCGACTAACCTTAAGAATTATGTGCGGCCCACCATTACGAGTCCTTTAAACTTTACAGGTAAAATTTATTACCAAGAATCGCAGCCGTGGTCCATTCGTTGCAACTCACTTTAGTTGGCTTCAGCAATTTTCGCAATCCCAAACTTGATCAGACAAAACATGTCTAAGCAAATTGTCTTAATGTGGTAAAAAACAAAACACGTTTCTCAGTTGGCATGCTGAAGTTGGCACTATTAATAAGTGTCGAGAGCCATTGTTTTCGAAACAAAAAAGGTATGAGATCGGAAATTGCTGAGAACCGTTTCCAATTGAGTCAAACTTTTTTGGAAAGACCAATGTCGTGTTGGCTGCGATTCAATGAAATGCAGGATAACGTGACCACGAATTCCTGAACATTCGGAAAAATAACATGAACAGTGGAAAATGCGTGTGTTATGTTGAGACTTGACTTCAGTAGTATGCATCATTACACATTTTAGCAAGTACTGAATTATGATAAATTGACGACAGAAAATAGGTCTTTATAGATTTAACACAGCATTTTTTGACAATTTATTTATTTACTCATTTATTTCACTATTGCCATTGTCTTATCACTACCGTGATTATCATCTGATTCCCGATTTTATGACGAGGGCAGGTAAAGGTGGGAAAGAGTATGGAAAATACGTGAGGCCATAGGGATTGGGACAGAGGAAGTGTTATGTTTCCGGTATAAATATCAACACAGGGGAAAGGAAAGCAGAACGAAGCCCACAGCATTGAAAATTACATAGCCTACTTTTGCGCCGGGAAAAAAAGGAGGCAAATACGATTGCACTGAAAGGTAAGGATGGTTACGAGTTGTGTGCGAATTTAAGAGAGGTGCTTTGAGGAAAAATTGCAGGCGTAAACTGCAATTGACTGTCTGGGGAAAAGAGGGTGATCTAAGAAGTTCAGAATTTACTGTATTATAAACGAATCTACGAAAATTGTAGTTTTATAACCTTTTTGATATTCGCAAACCCAAGGCAAATTGAATTTTGAACTTCGTCAATCGATTAACGTTTTCACAAAACGCGCAGCCTGACGAAAAAGTGGCTGACTCTAGACTTTGCGAGTGAAAAACCACTCTGTGCAAAGGTTAGTAATGATGTCACGTCAATTCCACAAACCAAAATTTTTTATCGCTTCGATCACTTCGCTGCGAATTGTAAGTAACCGAATTATCTTTGATTCCAACTTCACACAGTCCTTTCCACTCAACTGTACAGGCTTTCTTTATTAGATCATTCACATTTTTCCAAAGCAATGCCAAATGATTTCGACTAACCTTAAGAACTATAAAATTCTTGAAAATGTCGGGAACATCATTACAAGTCCTTTCAAAACGTTCTCGGTAAAATTGATTTCAAAATACTTGCAGCTAATCCTTTCTATGCAATTCACTTCAATTGCCAATAGCACTTTTTGCAGTCTGAAATTTGATCATACAAAACATGTTTCAGCACATCGTTTTAATATGAAAAAAAGCACGTTGTAAAGGAGAAGCACGTTTTCTCGTTGGCATATTGAGGAGGCGCCAAGTTATTACTGAGAACCGTTTTTCGAAAAAAGGTATGAGATTGTCACGAGATTGTGAAGCTTTACGACTCGTTAGCAATTAAGTGGAAATTTCTTCGATGACCAAGGGGGAGAAGGGCTGGAAATTGCACTAAGGTGTAGGATTGCAGAATATCAAAATATCACAAATGATTTGATATTTCGCTATTTTGATATTATCTTGCTATTTTGATATACCTCGTTCTTTAATCCTTTAGACACTTGACCCTAGCAAAGACATGAGATTTTGATAGCTTTCTTGATATTTTGTTAATATCATGACATTTTGATAATATCATGATATAAAGACTTGAGATTTTGATAGTCTTCCTTGATAATTTGATAATATCATGAGATCTTGATAATATCATGATATATCAAAATATCAAACCTCAATACATATCACTTGACCCTACCAAAGACTTGAGATTTTGATAGCCTTCTTGATATTTTGATAATATCATGATATATCAAAATATCAAACCTCATCACCTATCACTTGACCCTAGCAGAGACTTGATATTTTGAACCTCTGTAGAATATCAAAATATCATCCCTTCTATCAGTATCAAAATCTCATGATATTATCAAAAAACCTTCCAAGAAATGTATGAGAACAATTTTGATATATCAAAAGTGATACGACCTATTGATATTTTGATATTCCGCAATACCACACCTCACTCGGAAATTGGAACTCAATCATGCTTTTATTTTTTGGCAAGTAATTTGGATCAACACGTGAAAAATTGAAAACTGCAGTTGAAAGACGTAATACATACCACGCAAATTATTGACCTTCGAGAAAGAGGGGATTTTCAGTCAAGAACACCATGACCTATTTCTCACGGTGTCTCTCTTACTTCATTGTTTGATTTCCGTTGCGTGTGTGTCTGGTAATTGTGTCTTGTAAGAATGCTGCTTAAGTTGAGTTAAACCTCAAAAGCGTGATCATCCCAAAAAAGCAACATTTTAAAGACCAAAGTATTTCAAGTGCAGAAGCCAAAAGCTTGTTAAGTTTTCAAGGGGATTGCTGATCATTCAATACACTCTTGCTTTTTGTAAGAAATGAACATTTTGTCTAGGGTAGATATTCACAGAGTTGCCACTCATCAGTAACAAAAAAATTCCCCTACTTCTCCCTGACTTTTCCCTGATCTGTAAACAATTTTCAAATTATGACCTTTAATAAGGTGAATAATTACATTTGCTTCAGCTACTTTTGAAGACCATCATCCATCAGCCAACTTTGGTTTTCACAGGATTTTGTGCGCAAAATCTTGTGAACTGTATACCGAAAATAAAATTCCCTGACTTTTCACTGACTTCAACAATATTTTAAGATTTCCCCTGACTTTTTACAAAATTCCCTGACTTTTTCCCGACCTTGAAAAATTTTTGTTTTTCCCTGATTTTTTCCTGACCATGGCAACCTTGAATTCGTATTTTTCTGAAAATGTTCTTAACTTCCTTTGACGGAATATCCAATCATATCATGGATACAGGTATCTTTAATTTGAACTTTCCCGTATTGCTGGTACATCTGTTAACCACAGACATGTTATACCCATTTCTGTCCTTAAATTGTATATCAATACTTCATGTATGTTGCAAAAATAGTAGACTTCATTGAATTTTCCTAGGATAAATTATGAAAGTCCTTTTTTTGATCTCAGCTTTGTGTACATGTATACTCTTACCATACACTCACAATTTCTGTATCAATAACCTTACTCTTTCCCTTGGTGTTGATTGAATTGCACATACAGTGTACCTTCCAATTTTATTTGAAACCAACTCCTTGTGCCAAGTCTTTCTTTCCTTTAATTAACAAGAGGCAAGACTTTCCACAGAAAACTGATTCCGATTTTCATTTGATAAACCTTCTTTTTCGATTTTATTTCAATAGACCTCTTTAGCTTGTATGTTTTGTTTTTCCATTTCAGACCACGTGATGTTCTCAAGGGAATTCTCCTCTTGTTCTTTCATACGTTATTTGTACAGAAGCACGTGCATAAGACAACATTTGAAAGAAACTGTTCTCTAGAGTAACATGACGTGGTCTGAAGTGGGAAACGAAACACACACAAGCTTAAGAGGTCAACTGGAACTTACACATTTTAGCTACTTTTGTCAAAGAACTTTAGTTGTTCATGTTCAGAGTTTGAGCCCACAACCATTCAGAACTGGATATTTGCTAAAAATTACTATTATACCATGTATTGAGCAAGACTGTCAACTTGAATATACAATGTACAATCAAGGACTCTTTACATTCAATTTGAGTCAATGACAACCCACAACAAGGAAATGCCATACAGTTACATGTACAGATCACTTTAGCCCCAAACGTGTTTCTTGAGCAAAGAAAACGAAAAAAAGCAATGCTTTCAATAAGCAGCAACAGCCAACCACTTAGCTCAGAGGAGTTTCTCCTTTGACTGAATTGAAGAAAACTGGTTACTCTATGAAAACCAGCTGCCTAGTTCAATTAAGCAATAGACCATGCGGGATGTTGGAAGACCACGAGAAGAATTCTTCGAACTTCGAACTTGTGGTCTATTACTTTTATATGATAAATTTTCCGAAGATGTGCCAAATTTCCATGACTTTACCGGCACAATAAACCATGTAGCTGATTCACCAATCAGAGCACGTGCATTGATTTGATATTGTATAAATTTTTTAAACTCCTGAGGAAGAGTAAATATTATCATTTATTATTCTCACCTGAAGTGTCCTCAGATGATGAAAGTAAAATGGAATTATCTGAAGAAAAGCATGTGTTGTAGACTGGACCAGAATGACCCTGAAGAGTAACATATTCACTTGAGACTGTCTCTAATTTAGAAGAGGAAGATTCAAGACCTAAGGGAAAAAAATTATATATTAATTATTTTTATGTTTACAATAACAACATAATAGCATATGGAAGCAGCAGGCTAAGGTTGTTAAGAACATTTTAAAGACAATTGCAATTCAACATATTGTTTCCTTAGGGACTCCACAGACAAGGAAAGTTGTTATTGACAAATATTTCCAATCAACAACTTAATTGAATTAACAACCAGGAAATGTGTTTCCACATAGAAATTACAAAATGATTAGTTGTTGATAACCGGAATGCTTTGCGGCAGCCTGGGAAAATACGATGTAGCAACAAGAAATGAAGACCCACTGACTCCAAAAATCGTTTGTGTCACTTGTGAAATAAACTTTCACATTCAATTACTTGTTCACACACAGGAGAAAGATAGTTGTTAACAAAATGGCTGCATTTGTCATCAACAACTAAAGTAGCTCTCCTTTTGGAAAGGAATAATACTTTTGTTGACAAAGCCTTACTTTTTGGCTATTTGTACCGTAGTTGATAACTCTGGAACCACCCCCACTGATGGGTAAAATCATCTAGCGTTAGACAGTCGTACTCCCAGGGCTTTTAACTGTGATGGTCATTTTCACTTAGAAACTTCACATACCTGGAGATAACTGTATCTTGGAAATCTCTGGTTTGCTCTTTGAATGAAGAAGCTTCTTGGGGGTTAGGCTCCACAGCACAACTGAAGAATCTTCAAAACCACCACAAAGAAGGCTAGCATCCTTTGAAATAGCAGCAGAGCTTAAGCTTCAGGGAGAAAAAAAATAGCATGTTGATTTTAGCACTCTAACCGCTTGCTAAAGTCTGAATACCTGGTACTACATGTACAATACCTTTTTCTTCACAACCAGTGAAATGATCTTTAATTAATTAATGTTCACAACATAAGGTAATTTAGAGAAGTTCCCGAAAATGGCAACACACGAACCTGACAAATAGTAGAGTAGCTTCAGAGCTCAGTTGGTTACGTATTGCACTGGAATCACAGAGGTTATGGGCTTGAATCCCGTTAAAGTCACCTGAATTTTTCAGCGGTCTTCGTGCACCAAAGTACAAGGATCATTTCTCTCAATTTATAACCCACACTTCAAACATATCCATTTATTTTTTGTGTACATACATAAAGGAAGTTGATCCATGTCAGAGCCATGGGATAACAAGAATACCAATTTTGAAATGGCATGAAGCAAATCAATGTTGTTTCTGGTTTATTTGACTAAAACTAAAAGGAGCTAAATGATATAAAAACCCATGGGTCTCTTTCCATCTTATGCAACGCTAAGAAAAACAACCGGGTAATGGCGTTCTGTTGCTAAAATGTACATGTAAGTAATAATACTCATTGCTTGACAGATGTGGCTCTTATTGGCAGTGTGTCCGGCTGGTGTGTTGGTTGTGAGTCGGCTGTTGGCAGTGTGTTGGCCAACACGTCGGTGTTGTGTTGGCCAACATGTCTGTCATTTTTTGGTGACATTCGTTACCTTACCGAACAACAGAGAGACAAGCCTTTCCAACAGTAAGGTTGATAGAATAAAAGATTGAATTTCATACCCCTGATGTGCATTCAAAAATGAGTAAAAACAAACTGAAGGTAGGCAGGCAGGTCCACTTCTAACTTGTCCAATGCTTTCACGCAATGTCACCAAGTTTTCATTGGTCTTTTCTGCAGCGGGTTTCACTTGCTTTGCTCCCTTTGTTGCTCTGTGACCCGACCCAGAATGTTCAGCCTCCTCAGTGTCCATTTCATCACCATTTGGTCTTTTTCCTGGTTTATTGTGAGAAATCTCGATGCTGAAATGTTTGTTGAGAAGATGGAGAAGCAAAACGTGATCTCCACTCCTCAGATATTGCAAGAAATATGTAAAAACCTTGTTGCTCAGTTTTATGACAAATTTACTACGTCTAAAGTTGGAAGCTGTGTCGCTGGATTTCAAACACTCCAAGTCGGTGATTACTTGTAAATGTTGAATTTCCTCTTTATGTTCAACCGGAAAGTCACCACTGTGCTTCGCGAAAAACGTTTGCGCGGATAAAGTCTGACCTTTTGCAACCAGATCCAGGTAAATATTCGCAAACATTGGGAACAGAAATTTGGAAAGCTCTTGCCTGTAGGGTTGGTTTGTTCCCGTGATAAATGACTTAAAACCGGTGTAATGTTCGTCCACCATAACTAGATCGGAACTGTTGATCGCAAATGAAAATAAATTGGGAATTCCGCTTTCGTTGCAAACCGTTGTTTTAAAAGCCATTTCTTCCATTTTTTGCTCTGTAGCGAAATCTTTCACTGAAATTGCACTCTCTGTGTACTTTCTCTTCTTTAAAAAGCTGTTGATTACGCCTGATAATTGTTCATTCATCTGATTCTTGTCATGTGCGCTCATATTTTGAGACAAAAGTTCTTCTTTCTCGATATTTTTTTGAGGGTGACATTCAACTCCTCTCTTCCGCCATCTTGAAAATTCAAAGCACCCCTTATGTACGAAAATACCAAAAGTAGCGAAGTGTAGAAATCGTAGGAACGAACAATCACGAGTTTATACCGAACATTCACGAAAACTCATCCCCGTGTCATCCCAGGGAAACGCCTTGCATATCATCCTCTTTGGGTAAGTCACTAAGATATTATATTATATTTCATTGAAATTACTACTGACTTCCCACATTCAAGAAGTCGTGAAAGTTCTCTTGTTGGGCGTACCGTGAATATCTCGAAGAAGGACACAAACAGGGCAGATCAAACCATTGCGTAAGTAAGCGTCCTTTGAGTGCACTTCCAGGTTCGCCACTTGGACGCCTTGGTCCTCTTTAGCATCGCTTTCAATCGTGTGTAGGACCGGTTGCCTTGAAGCACGTCGTTCTCATTTACGCAATTATCAAAGAAAGTTAATATTGGTTTGTAGTGATTTACCAGTAAAGAAAAAGAGGAAGAAATCCCTTTGCCAGTATGTGAGGACGGCTGGTTCAGTGGGCCCGGGTGTTCTGTTGGAGCCATTTTACGTCTTTTGATAGAATGTGAGATTCATACATTACTAAATTAGCGCTTGAGAAAAAATACTAAGCTTATATCTTCGTGATACGGATATTTAGGTGATGTTCAGTACATAGTTTAGTTAAGCTTATTACGCATAAACGTTTTAATTAATTGAGAGAGTTTCGTTTTGGAGTTTCGTTTTGGAGTTTCGTTTTGTTAAAATAGAAGGCCTCATAATTTTGTCCGTGTATTGTTTCTCTTGTGAAGTGTCTGGTTTCAGTCGTTGTGTGTGTGAATTTCAGCGATTCTCTGCTAAAATTTTCCTGAAGCGCAGTGGAGAGATTTGCGCATTACCGAAATAACAAAAGTTTTTGTTTAACTGAGCCGAAGAAGAATGTACACGCGCTTTTTGGTCGATTGTTCTTGCTCATAGCGTCCGAAATAGTATGTTATGTAATATCTGTTATTGAATAATGCGCCTTTTTGATCACGGTCGACAAAGAGGATTCTTTTAATATATTATTATAATATTCAATGTGAATAATACGATAAGCTTGAATGAAGGAGAAAATTAAAACCTCTTCACATTACTCTTCAAGTACAGTTGATGACGTGTACAGTTATTAAGATTTATAAATTAGGCCGCTTGTCCAAGTATCAAGCGCCTGTTTTAGGAATGAGAACACATTGTCGTCGCTGTAAATATGGAAAATCAATGTATTGAAGGGTTTATATACGATTTTTTGGAATCGGTCATTGACTACACGTAGTCAAAACATGACGTCCAAACTTCTTTGTTGACTTTGTTTACATTCAAACCAGATCAAGCGTGTAACCCACAGATTATATTAGGGCATCATTTAATTGAAATTTAATTGATAAATCATTTTCCTCATTTGACTCGATGATACCCTAAAGCAAATTTGTGGTGAAATGAACTGAAAGAATGCCAGGCAAATACATCCTTCAGAGTGTGCAGAAGATGATGTCTTTAACATTCCACTGGCAGGCTACACTTTCTCCCCAGTCCAATGCTTGTTTTGTGGCACTCTCCACAAGGATATTCCCCAACGTGGCTCCACCTTGGAACTTTTTGTTTACTTGACCATCAATTGCAAGGGACATTGGTCAGGGAGCAAGGTCACCACAAACTACAGCAAAACCATTATTACCTGAGCTTTGTCTATGCAAACCTCCATGCATATCGGCAAAAAAGCTTGGATCTTTGGAACAATAATTAATCGGGTTTGTTTGCCCACCCCAGCCATTTTGTACGCATCTCCTGAGCCTGCTCTTTATTTGTCTTCATCATCTTCAGTAGCAAGGTTACATCTTTCACCTCTTCTAGTTTCCTGAAACCATCATTTAAAATTTTAAATATGGAAGTCCTGAAGAAGTGCCTTCAGCTCTTCCATGTGAGATTTAAAACAAACTTCATGATGGGCCTAAAACTGGTTTGACAAGAAATTTAACCATGCATAGAACCAAAGCTCTCAGTTTGTGCTACCAGAGGTATCTCTTAAGCCATTGAACCACTGAATCACAGAGTATTTTGTTTGACCTTAGGTTAAACAATTCCAATAGCTTGCACCCTGCAGGTTATGTCAGAGAGTAATGATTGCGTATTTGCCTGTGTTTTGGCAATATTAGTGTAATGTTGACTTTCAGCTTATTTTTCATGTGACTTGTTTTGCTTTGGTCTTCCAACCTCATTATATATCGTTATTATTGTCTGAACAGTTGAGAATTGCGTGCCCACTGGTATACTTTGTTGCCTAATTGACATAAAGTTGATTTCATCTCTTTTTGTTCCTTTTCCTTCCAGATTATTTTTTCTGCATCCAAGATGTTGTCTGCCTTGCCATATGCCAGCAAAGTATTCAGTAGTGTGACAAATTTCTTTACTGGAAAAGATGAGGTAAAATTTAATTCCTCACGCTTTTTAGTAACAAAGGTCGGAGTGATTGTGTTTATTATTATTTGAAAAGT
>NC_090885.1:74894849-74914849 GCF_036669925.1 Montipora capricornis | reverse complement strand
CCTGGAGTGCAGTTGTAAGGGTTTTTTTTATTTGAATAATTATGTAGATCTGTTAAAATCATTTTGATCATTTCATTAATACAAGGCTTATGACTGGGTGAGGGATTGCCCTAAAAAGAGGGGACTTTAAAGAGAAATGTGTTTGGGCGTCATACAGAACATAAGCTTTGGATTTGGGAGTAACTCCGCTTAGTAAATGCTAGTATTTATGAGTAACTTGCTTTTTGCTTTAATTTATACTCCATAAAGGTTTGAGAAGATGATTTCTGGAATGTATCTTGGTGAATTAGCTAGACTTGTTTGTCTCTGTCTTATTGAGAAGAAACTGCTTTTTGGTGGCAAAGCAGGGAAATTCAGCAGCAAGGATAGCTTCTTGACCAAGTTTGTCTCTGAAATTGAAAGGTAAGAATTTAATAAAAATAAAGGCAGTTAAATGCAGTTTCACAAAGTTAACAACAAAGAGTGGTTACTGTAGTGCATGGTCTCGGCAGGTTGATCATCTAAGAGCGGCCAGCGGTGTTTGGCGCAGGTGCATGCTAATCCAGTCACTCAACCACATGGCAATTCATCGGACATTTTGCTTGTTCAGTTAGGCCTTTCCTTCCTCCCTCCCTATTTCCACTGTTTATCAGTGTGACAGGAGCCTGGGTGCCTGGCATGGTGGAGGCCTCATGGCTGGGTTGCGGGGGATTGCTGGCCACAGGAGCATTAGTCAGTTGAGAGGCTGGCTACCTGGCCTCCATTTGAACCCCCTGGACATATCCAGGGCAACCAACTGGTCTCAATTTAGAGAGATGCAGTTATTAACACAGTAACACGAGTCCCAGTCTTTCTACATTTTGGCATTTGTCTAATTAAATTTTACTGTCTTTTGTTAAGCTTTGCTTGAAATGAAATTACTGTAAGTATTTGCCTATGAGCTGAGCTTTTTTCTTTTTCGAAATTGGGACTTGAATCTGTCAAATTGATATGAAAAAGGAGGTTTGGCTTAAAGCCGAGAGTTTAGGTGACTTTTTTCCTCAAAGATATCAAGAACAGTACAAACCTTCATGCAAATTCTCTGATCAACTTGTAGCCAATTTTTTTTGTCTGGTACCAGCCAAGCTGCAAGGAAAGCCAGGATCTGTCACCAGTTCCTTTGCTTTTTGACACAGCATCAATCCACTCACAGAAAAAACCTATTTAAAAGTAGATATTATCAAGAGATATTTTGTGATGCAATCGATTTCATTGAAGCATCATAGAGTTTTTTTACTTTGATTTTAATAGATCTTTGATGACAATGCAAGATCCGACCAATAAGAAGCATATCTGTTCCCACGCATTGAAAAATAAAAGCACGTACTTGTGTGTGAATTACCTTGTTTTCAAAACTAATGCGAATCCACTTTTACCAGACTGATTTCAATTGAAGAAATTTCTTATGCTCACCTTGATCTTGTTGTTCAGTAAACCACTCTAACATCTGCTGGTCCAGCTGAGGATTCTTCAAAACGTAGTTGCCCAATGTTGTATGCTTGAATTAGTTCCTAGGATAAACTTCTTTGACAAATTTGGGGGTTGACTTATGACCGAGAGTTAAGCAATTTTTTTTCAAAAACCATTTTATTTGTCTTTTATTTAAAATAGTGGTCTCCGCTTACACACAAATAATTTACTGCTGCTGAGCAAGTTGCCCCTGTTTCCCATTTGCATCTGACAAATCGTCTCTGGCCCAGGGCTGTTTCTGATTTGTGTCCAGACAAAATCAGTTTCTGGGCCAGGGAACTCGATTTGTATCAGATCTGCTTCTGATCAATGTTTGATTTTTCAATTGCTAACCCGAACAGCACCTGGGTTCTCTGTGCGAGTTTCGACTTCGTGACTCCTAAAACACCTTGGTCGTGTAGAACACTACCAATGCCACTTGCTGGCCTGTTTAAGCAATACCAGATACCACCTTGTGTGCCCGTGCTGGTTGAGCAAATCGAGATTAATTCCCCCTACAATATCTACCAATTCATACAATTTTACCCTTTTTACACTGGGACTTCTTTGTTACCTCCTTGTGTTTTGGCCCAAAGGCAAAAAACTTGGAAGTTCTTATTAGGTATTCATACAGTCATCAGTTTGAAAGTGTATGAACTTCTTTCATTTGATCAGCCATGACAGGTACAAGATCAGTGAAGTTTTGAATGAAATGGAAGTGACTGCAACTGAGTGGGATATTGACATTCTTCAACGTGTGTGTGCAGCTGTTTCTGTCCGGGCAGCCAGGCTTGCAGCTGCTGGAATCGTTGCCCTTGTCAAGGTGACTTTATAAATTAATAATTTATTTGTTACTATGGGATCGATCATGCAGTACTTAAGGTGTACCTGTGTTGATCACTCACAAATTGACCTTTTAATTTATTTCATTGGTTGAAATTGGTTGTTTTATGATTTAAATTTCTCTACCATTGAGCTTGCTATTGATGCCATTTCTGTAGGCCTAGACACCTGCTCTTTCATAGTCTTGTATTAAATGTACAAGCGGGGGATGGGGTTGATATTGATTTAATTCAAAGGGGCTAAGGAATATGCAGGATTGTTCCTGAAAGCGAGCGAGTGTGAGACAACAGGGTAAATGGTAATTGTGAAGAAGAGCTCCCCAAAAACCCTGTCGGCGGGACAAACTAAAATGATCGTAAGCATTTACTTGTCTATTGCTTCTAAACTACGCGAAAAGAGTTAAAGGCAGTTCATAACGATACCTTGAGCAGCACTTGTACTACTAATATGGCTTTTGTCCACTGTTTTAGTGTTGGCTAGCGATACTTGCCCACATTGTAAACATCATACATACATGACATACCATAAGAGGCCGCGTTGCATTGTAGGGCGATTTGAAGGAAAGTGTTTGTATTGATACGTAGCTTATGGCTTTCAGAGTTTTTAGCTGAGTTTTCGATTAAATTATCTTCCAATGCGATTCTTAGATTGTCTGGTGTGTTGTAAATTACGCAAGTGATATATCCTATACGCATCTGATAACAACTGATAACAGTTGATCGGTAAGTAGGTGAAGTCTGTCGAGTCATACATCACCATTACGGAATGTCACGTTAACTGCTCGTTTTTACCACAATTTTTCTTTTTTCTTAACCGATCGGTAACCTGTTGGTTAGCTGTCGGTAGACTGTCGGTAAGCTGTCGGTCAACTGTCGGCCGAAAGTTTACCGACAGTCGGCCGACAGGATTTTTGGGGAGCTCTTCTTCACAATTACCGAAAACAGAATCGCACTTCTTTAACAATTTTGTCAATATTGGTTTAACAACACCATAAATGGCTTGAACCCAATGAATGGTTTGAACTGATACAGAACTACATGTATCCAGTCTTTTAAGGCTTTTAAAAACGTTATCAGAAAACTACATTTTGTCAGGTATATGATTGACAACTTTATATTTTTCGAAATTATGATTAGTTGTTGTTTTACTGGATTTATGAAATATACATAACGTTATTGTAGTTTCCTTAGTTAAGAGATTTTAGATTTCAAATTCTACTGTTATCTATTTGTATTATGGTACGATTCTTTCTTTTGTTTTCTTTATTCTCTTCATGTGTTGTACCTGTAAACTATAGCTGGTGAGACTGTCCTCACAAAAGCTAAATAAATGTTCATTGTAAGTGTATTAATGCAATAAACTTGACTTGACTTGACCGAGGAGTCATAATCATAACTAAGTGAAGTGCGATTGGTCCTGAGAGGGACTGTTTAGGATGGCAAGGACTGACGTTTTCACAACCTGAGCGGGAAGCCATCTTCAGAGTCAAGTGATTTGTGTAATGTCAGTTGTATTTATGCCATCTATCCGGAGCCTACAGCCCCATACTAGGTCTATGTAATCTTATGACATTTACACAGATCAAGGTACTTTTAGACGAGTTCTTAAATAAGATTTAGGTTGCATGAGTGACCATTCCCAATCCCATGGGTAATAATTTCTCATGCAAGACTTGTGATTAGCTGGAAAGATCTGGTTTTTTGGGAAAGCAATGCAAAAATTCCATTGCACAAATTAATACAATGAAGTTTTCTGCTCAGTCTTGGTTTCTCGCATCTACTGACTCTGAAGTTGGCCTCTGTACAGGTTGTCCAAATGTCAGTGTCACCTAAAACAGTCCTTCTCAAGACTACACCGATCCAGACGATCGTACTTCACTTAGTTACGATATCATTGCAGAGTAGTATTATTGTCACCTTGACAGGGTCCCTCAAAACTGTTGAAGAGTGGCAGCTTAAACTCATGTTTGGGGATAGAGAGTCTATCAAGGTCTTTTAACATTTGCTGGAGTCTTTCACAACATTGTTTGAGCACACGCTTTCCAGGAAAAAAATGTTGCAATGTTTGTTAACTGCATGCTTGTTTTTATGAGGCATACACTGTAGGGTAGTGTATCCTCCTTTTAACACCAGGCCCCAGTTTTTCAAAAGGTGGATAACGCTATCCATCGGATAAATCACTATTCATTGGATAACGCAATTGGTTTCACAATGACTTATCCACTGGATAAAGATTTATCCAGGAGATAGCGCTATCCATCGTTTGAATAACTAGGCCCAGGTTAATATTCATCACACCAGATCATCAAGTTTTCACACCACATGACATTGGATGTTGTTACATGTATTACAAAAAAACCTCAATAAAATTAATTACTACCACTCTGATTAACAGAAAACAAAGAATTACACCACCACTATTGCTGTTGACGGAAGTGTATTTAAGAAACATCCACAGTTCAAGTGTTACATGGAGGAAACTCTAAGGGAACTTCTGCCGCAGGGTGACATCACACTCATGCTATCTGAAGATGGGTCTGGTAAAGGAGCAGCGCTTGTTGCTGCTGTTGCATCAAAATATGTGTAATCAGCAGCATGAAACACATTGTAGAATTGACACAAATAATAATTATGCATTTGTACTTTGTAGTAATATTTAACAATCAGTGTTTTGAGTAGATACCCATAGGCCATATATTTTATATAGCATTTCCAAGGGCCTAACGCTAACCCTAAAACCTAACCCTAACCTAAACTGTGGAAAGCAGCAAGGCTGAACCTTAACCCTTTCACCCCTATGGGGTTCCCCATTGATGAGTAAAATCGTCTGGCGTTAGACAGAGTAAAATCTTTAAGTGGCACTCTTGGGAGTGAAAGGGTTAATGGGCCGGGACATAAATGGCCGCCAAAAATGTGTTTTGTTTATGTGCTAATTATACTCACTAGCTTCACTCTCAAGCAGCATTTCTTTTGTATTTTGTCCATGCAAACGAGGCTAGTGAGTCTAATTAGCAAATAAACAAAAGAATAATTTTTTTGGTCGCCATTTATGCATTCGGTTAATGAGACAACTTTTCTAGGCTCAATAAAAGAGAAGTGCTTAGCTAAGGTGTCCCAACGAACAAATGTTTGGTTTTCTGACTACAAAAGAACTTGGTCATGTAATAATTTCAATACTGAGCTGACAAGTGCTCTCAAAATTTAGTTTACATAATCCTTAAAGACTTATCGTACTTTCCAGGAGTCGATCAAAAGAACCACATCAGTGATAATTTATAAAAATATGATTGAGTCACTAACAACGTCCTCTTAAAGAATATTTGAATTCTTCATTTTATGAAGTGAACAGAGTTCTACAATCACTGCCAATAATAATAATAATAGTTAAGTACTGCAGTTCTTTATGTAGTGGTAGGAAAAACAATGACAGCAATATAGTGGTATTTTTGGGCTTCGTTCTATGAAGTGTGCTTGGAGTTGTAAAATAATTCTAGTGGAAAAGCTATTCTATAGCTACAAAAAAATAATTGTTGGCTTCATTCTCTGAAGTAGGTGTTGAAATGAATCTTGGTAATCTAGATGTTGTTGAAAGTAGGGGTGAAGCTTATCTTTGGTGAAAATAAATGTGAATTATTGAAACGCCAGTGAGTTTTGGGTTCATTTTATTTGGCATTGATTACAACAACTGGACCCCGAGTCAAGTGATGATTACATGTAGTTATGCGATTTTAGTAAAATGCTATGCATAATGCATATGCATAATAATAAACTGAATCTTTCAAAAAGACATTGCCAAGTTCTTGTCATCCAACCTGTAAACAAAGATTATCAGGACCCCATACATTTTATAACTTAAACCTGTAGATATGCAAGTCTTACTCTTACAAAATTAATGGTATGGTATTTTTAATTGTATAACTCAGAAGGCCTAGGTATAGGTGTAATTTATTACTCACATTTTCTGTTGTATTTTTGCAAACTTGCAATTTTGTGGTGCAATAAATACATCTTATTCGATGGTTAAACATATAATACGCGCGGATATTAAATTTTATCAAAATGTCCGCGAGTATTATATGTTAAACCATCGAATAAGAGATTTATTCCACTATACAAAAAGGTGTTATTTTGCTTCAATTTTATTTGGTAAGAGTGGTTCTAAAAAAGTGCATCATCTGTCCTTCAGGGTGCTTGCGAACAATGTAAACGGCACAGAAAGCCAGCCAAATGTCCTTTATTCAGGGGCGGATCCAGCGTTTTTTGAAAGTGGGGGCCGAACAAGAATACTAATCAGCGCGCGTTAGCGCGCCTCAGTAGCGCCTTAGGCGCTACTTTCTAGGGGGTCTGGGGGCATGCCCCCCCAGAAAATTTTGAAAATTGGGTACTCTTACATGCACTCTGGTGCAATCTGGAACGTAATGTATCAGGATTCCATATTGAATAAAATTATAAGTTATGGTTATAATGATACATGGTTTTTGACTCTTCGCTCCAAAGTCACAAAATATATATAATTATGTATATAGGCATTAAGATTTTACGTTGTTACAGTCTCTGTAAGATAGGTTGACACTAGACAAGTATTTCGCATCCAGTCTTCTTCCTCATTTCGAAAGGATAATATTAACGCCTGTAAGTTGACAGTTTATTCGCACAACTTTGGTCATACTATTAGCGAAAAATCACGCTTTAGCTAAAAAAAATTAAAAGCTCCAACAGACTGCTTACAAAATGATAAAATTATTGTATATTTTGACAAAAAAAAAATCTCCGACGAACTGAAAGGGGGGGCCGCGACCGACTCGGCCCCCCTCTAAATCCGCCCCTGCTTTATTTGATTGTATAAACGAAGTGACGAGAGACAAGCGATGACAAGCTAAATTCTCGGGCTTTGTATGGTGTTGAAAACCATTTTGTTCATCGAAAACTCCAGTTCCGTCTGTATTTGCTCTGTTCTACAGTGTAATACCGTCTCATATTTTGCGCGTTCTCTTGACCAAATATGGCAAAATGATGTAATAGTGGAATAATAAAATCACTGACTTGGTCCACTCATTGATTGTTGAAGTTATTTAACTCTTCTTTTCAAAGTTCACAAAATTGCAGACAGCTTAATATTATTATGTCAGGAATGGTGATTCCAATTTTCTGTTCATTGATTCATTCCTCGCGGGAAAATTATAACCCACAAATGACCAGCTCCCAATGTCAGTGGCTTCATAGCTCAGTTGGGTAGAGATTCGCACCAGTATCACGAGGCCACAGGTTCAAACCACTTTGAAGACCTGAGTTTTTCAGGCATCTAAAGTATACGCAATTGCAGAAATTACGTCCATAACTGCAAGGATCATAGGTTTAGTTGCAGGGTTCTTGCTAAGTTTTTGCACAGGAGGTAAAAAACCAAAAATAGCAGGTAACTTTGTTACCTGCCCCTGCATGGGTTGGCAAGCTCAAGTCTTAACTTGACGTTCGTATCGATCGCTGTCACATGCCAGCAGCTGCTAAATTAATTTAATACTCAGCAAAAGGAAAGTAGGTTATGCTATTTCATTGGCAGTCACCTAGGGGGGTCCGGGGGCATGCCCCCCCGGAAAAATTTTGAAAATTTGAGTCCCTGAAATGCGATTTTCTGCATTTTCAGAAAAGATTTACAAAATTCTAAAGGTACAAAAATGTCCCATAAAATCTCAAAAGTAACACTTTTCTGACATCTGCATTCAATAATTTATGTAACTTCTTTGATTAATATTGCCGTTTAAGAAGTAAAAGTTCTGGGTTTTCGTATTTACAAAACAACAACACTGACTAGCTCGCAACTAGCCATCAGCATTAACCTATACTTCAATGTTGACCATTATAGCTTACGCTTATGTGCTTTGTTGTATTCATAAGTAACAGATTTAGCTGCTTTTAGGACGGACGCTGGAGGCGTAAAAGTCAGCGTGAGAAAGTGGTGTCTACGCGTGTGGGCGTGAGAAATATATCAAATGCGTGTGTCTCACGCAAAATGCGTGAGAGTTGGAAGGTCTGCAAATGGTATATTTTCGAAACAATAACATGTGCCAGATATCTTCACAGGATTGGTTGGAGGGGGAAAGCAATATTTTCCCATAAACGAAATGTAATTTCACCTTTGAACAGACGAACATTCCTTGGATAATTTCGGTAAATATTTCAGTGAAACAGCCGGTAACATTTACTTGAACAGCTGGTAAAAATAACCGGTTACCGGCTCTTAACAAGAACCCTGCTGATTAACGTATCTGCAGTTCAGTGTATGATTTATTTCATACATCATTATGTTCATTTACAATAACACAACAACCTAAAATTAAGATATTTGGGGAAGTGCTGAGATTGATAAAATGATGATGAAATAAGAATCAAGGGCTTTTCACCGTGATAATTAAATTTTCACCACTCCTGCACCCAAACCTTTCTTACAACTTATGCATTTCTTTCTCCTTAATTTGTTATTAATACATTATTTTGTTGATTCTCTTCATTCATTAATCATAGAATATTCCACATTTTTTTCTTCTCTAATAAATACATATTTGAACTGGTCCTACATCCAACAATGTTCAGTTGAAACTTGTGTATAAAAAAGTGATTCCACTGCAGTAACTGTTGTCCTTCAAAGTTCAAGTAGGGCCAACAGCTAACTAACCTCCTCTTTATTTCATCTGAGGACTGAGTTTGACTGGCATTTTAAGCAACAATCATATCTCCACAGAATGCAAAAGGCACCCAACCAACTCTCTCTCTTTTTTTCTAAAGAATCCATTGCTTTATTCCAGTAGCTTCGAAATGAAGACAACACAAGTCAGATCTCCTGATCTATTTATCCTCCAAATATTGGAAGCCGTTTTTTCAAAATATAAAGAACTGTGGAAAAGAAAAGAACAAGTCCAAAGAAGATCAGCAGGCGATCTGTCACTTCTCTCCTGTTGTACTTGTTAAGCAAGTTTTTGCTTATTTGTATGATGCTTGATAAACCCCTGTATTCCTCGTGAGTGCCTTTGATCTGTGCAGAAGATGAGGCTTCAAAGAAATAAACAAAAGATCAGGATAAAGTAATAAGAATTTGCAAATAAATTTGACTTTTTTGGATACTTTAGCTTTACAGTTGATTCACGCGCAAAGCACAAGCAATAAAATTAATTTTAATGTTATTTATGAGCTTCAGGGTGGAGCATGATCTTTTAACATCTGGAACTCACAAGATCCCATGGCCCAGTTGTTCAAAAGCTAATTAGCGCTAGTCCCAGGTTAGGAATTAAAAATCAAGGGGTTTATTCTCTACCCCCAAATGCTGTTCAATGCTGATATTCGGCAAAACGTTACATTAAAAGTCAATCTTGAAAAGCAAAAATAAGCAAAAAGTTGAAAACATGAAATGAAAGTTTATGCTAATCCTGGATCAAGTTAATCTGCTTTCGAACAACTGAGCCCAAGTCTCCACAAAGAGGTTCTCATCTACACTGTATTTAACACAAATTGTTGTAAAGGATCAAAAAACATGTCTGGATGTGAATTTTGCCTCTAAATCTCCTTCCCTATGGGATTTCCAAGGATATTTTACCCCTCAACCAGGGCTGTAGTCAGAAAAACAATATGACTAAGGCAATGTCCATGGTTAAATTCTCTTTTGTATTCTAGGTGTTTATAATGAGCACATTTTTAAAGACAACACTGGAATCAGGCTTTAAATGTATTTTAAAAAATACAAAAAAATGACTGAGGCAAGTGCCTCGGTCGGTTTGCCTCATACTGGCTACGGCCCTGTCAACCCTCCATAATTTGCAATTCCCTCCATGATGGTGGTTTGAATGTTTTCTGAAACTACAAAATCACAATCAATTTATTATCAGTAATGCTGCTTGCGAATGATCCAATATCACTTAACCAACCTAACGTCTGCACATCTGCCTCGTTTTGTTTGACCTGTCTTTCCATCATTCTTGCTATGCTCATTAAATCTTGAGTAATATTACTTGCTGTCTTGGCTAAGTTTTCCTTGCTAAAATTCCTGAAAATAATGGAGACAGTTGCAATAACTATGAAGAACTGGTCATTGACAAGCAAGGATCAGTCAATCACTGACCAACCAATTCAAATTCTACATTGTAGATCCATGAAAAATTGAAAAAACAATGAGTCATACATGTGATTTCTGTGACACAAACAAATAAGATGTGAAAGTGTCAAGAGATCCCCCATGTTCAAAGAACAAACAAACAGGAGAAAAATTGCACCTACACAATAATGTAACAGTAGTTTTGTACAAGTTGAACATAATATCTAGGGTGACAACCATAAAAGGTAAATTAAAGTCACTTTATTTATCGTTGGTAGATCCTTCAGCTACGAGGCTGGTATCAGTGGAAGCCGACGGTGCGCCCTTCCCTCTGTCATTGCTCCATTTTAAGGGTATTTAAAGCTATAGCTACACGAATCAGAGGAAAGACAGAAACAGAAGTCGCCGAGGATCGAACCGGGGACCTCTCGCTCCGAAAGCCGCGCACTAGCCATCTGAGCCACAACTGCTCCTGATATAGTTTTAAAGCAGCTGCTGCAGATTGTGGGTGAAAAAAACTTGCCTTAAGTCACTCAACAAGTCGCAAAGCTGAATAGCCAAACTTATATGGCGCAGTGAACTTTGAACTAATAATAAAATTAATTATTGTTGTTACAGTAGCAATATTTTATTCTCTAGATACTGACTTGCAGGATACTCATTCAGCTGCCATGTATGTACTGTACATGAGAAAAGACTTCAATTCCCAAAATAATTATTTGGGCAAAATAATCATTTAAAATTTGAAGCCAAGCAAAAACTCTCTCTTACTAGTAAGTACTGTAGGCATCAGCATTAATTTAGGGGACCAAAATGTACCCGAGTGTATACATGTTTTCTCTCAACTGTTCTGTAGACATGCATGTTTAGGAACACCCTGCTAGCAGAGCCTTTCTTTTGCTTGCTTGATTTTGGCGTTCTCGAGAAAGGCTCTGCATGAATCGAGTAAGATCTTTATTGAATATGCGCTGCATGTTGCCAGGATACAGTCTCGAACCCAAGCCTCATATGCCAGATCTCACGGCCATCTTGGTTTTTCATGGTACAGCGGGCTCAATTATAACCATCGGTTTTGTCACTAAACGGACGCTCGCACTGGAAAAACCAGTTTGACGAGAGAAAACAAGATTGACTAGTCCAGAAGCTTGGGCTGCGGCGGCTTCAAAGAGTTGACGCGATTCGGGCAGAGCCTCCTTTTCTCCTCCTCAGTAAAGAAAAAGACAAAAGGAGGCTCTGCTCGCAGGGTGGTTTAGGAACTAAGGACTTAAGGAAATCTCCTTACAAGTCGGGAAGTGATAAAATTATTGTTATGCAGCAAGTATGTTTTGCAGGTTGCAGGTTGAAATTTAATAAGTGGAAAACTGCTGGCACTAAAAATAGTTAACCCATATACTCATCAGGGGTTCTTACATAAAGTAGTTGGCATCTTTCACATAGTAACAACAAGTGCAACTTCACCCTTCGGCAAGTATAGTCCGTCTATCGTAAACAGCGTCATGTAACAGTCACGCAACCTGCAAAACATACCTGCCTGGGGATTCTTATGACTCGCAGGTTTGAATTATACTCAGTTGTACTGTAAGTTAGGAGGAAAACAAATGGTGGTCAATTTTGGAGGTAAATGCTTGAACCAAATTTTTTTTCACAACAAAGCATTTCTTGGGCCGTCGCCAAAACCAGGACTGGACCGGACCGGACCGGACCGGACCGGACCGGACCGGACCGGACCGGACCAGATTGGATCGGATCGACAAAACTCGGACCCGATCAATAAAATTCCTGCCCAAAGTAGACACATGAAATCCCTAGGTCACCAGTTAATTAAGGTTACTTCCCACCTTCGCGGGATTCCTTCGGGAAAAAGTTTGTTTGTGCGCTAGTTTCAATAAAATCCTAACAAACTATACATCAGAAGAAAGCTTAGTAAATGTAGTTTACGATAAAAATATTGCTTAAGCGAGTTTTCCTTTTGGTAAGTATCAGGATCGGTGCCGATAAGATGTGTGAAAATTGACTCATATCCAATGTACTGGTAAGTGTTACTCTCTGGAAGGGAACAGTTAAAAATGAGTTTTTACGAATTAATGTCTTTAACTCACCTTTGTCTGATGCTTGATCTTTTCCCCCCAAGCAACTCTTCCTTTTCACTTTTGTCTATAAGGGCTCTGGAGGCCAGATTAGCTTTCCTGATTGATCCCTGTAAACTGAGGGAAAAAGTTGTAAAAGTTGACCATACTTTGAAGGAAACAAACTAAAGAATATGTTCTAGGCAAAGATTGTAAATAAAATAAATATGTGTAAGAGGGTTTAAAGTGAAATTTTTGCTGGAAAAGGAAACTTGGGAAGATTAAATTACTTCTCACTAAAGTTAAACTTTTTACCTAGGCTTCATTTTTCATGCTTAACTTTTATCATTTTTCTTATCATTTTGTAATAAAGGCTTTAGAGACACTGGACTTGATAATCAGAGACACTGAAATTGACTGATTTTGACAACAGAATCACAAAAGAGGGCAAATAGGCTGTGAATTTATAAATTAAAATTAATGCACCATTGCCTGATTTTCATCCATTTCACATGTCAAAATCAAGAACATGGTGATCAAACATTTAGCAAAGAGAAATGAAACCTCCTCCCATACACCTGTCCAGTAAAAGCCAGCAACTTACATGTACATGTATATTTCTCTCTCAGCTGTCCCTGCAATTCTTTGACTGAGTAAAACTTTTATCTAGAAAGCAATATGCCAGACCACCTTGCAAAGGAAAAAAATTACTACCCTGTCCTCATGTACATGAAATCAATGGTTTTGGAATTTTAAATCAATCTCCCACGGTGGTCTGTTGTGGACTTATACAACATTCTCCCCAGGGGAGAAGAAGGGATCAAGGGATAAGAAGATAATGATGACAAAAAATTATTGACTGTGCCTGCACAAGCATAGGAAAGCGTCCAAACGTTTTATTCACCACTGACCTGCTGGGTTCCGACAGCAGCCGAACCAACACTCAGGGTCTTAAAATACATGCACACTGAGGAGAAAGTGCTGCCTTTGTTATAACATCCACAAATGACTTGACTTTCAAATTTTCTCAGATTAGGACTATAGACCATACGCCCAGACTCTCACCCCTTACTGTTAATAACATTGGACATTAAAGAACCCAAGCTGTTGGTGAAGATTAGGGGATGGAAATCCCTGTGTTGTGGCTGTCCAAGTTTGTAATTTTGTTTGTTTAGCTTGTACAGAATAACTAAATGTAGTTAATGTAGTAACTGTCTGTTATTGTTCACATATCCGATCCGTCCTCGGGTACGCCTGTGCGGTATTTGCTAACCTGCCCCAATATTTATGTAATGCTCTGGAAAGCATCCGGAAACAGGCGCTGGGGATCACAGCACCAAGTGCATCTTATGAACAAGCCCTATCCATATTGGGTTTGGCCTCTGTACGGGAGGGATCGAAGGGACACCGCTTGTAAGAGGTTTGTAACTTCTAAAATTGTGCCTCCCAACCCCTTTTTCCCCAGCCTAGCTGTTATCATGTAGAGTAGAGATAAGGGAATCGCTAAGTATAATACCACCAGTCTGAGAGTAATAATTAAGCCATGTAATACTGATCGTTTTAGTCAATTCATTACTTGCAGGTGTGCGAATATCCTCCCACATTAAAGGCATTACCGGTAGTATGTGAGGGGTTATTATTTATAATTTATATTTTTTATAATCATTGTAATATTTAATGTCTTGACTTTGTACTACTTAATGTTGTTCCTGACCCTGCCTGTAATTCAGTCTTTATAAACTGCAAGAGGCAGAAATAAACAAATTTGATTTGATTTGATTTGAAATTAATTGTTATAAAATTTTATTGTAAAGGGCCATGGACATAATTATTATTAGTCTGAATGGAGTATGGCAATATAATATGATTATGAATTTATCTTTTTATATCACTAACTTGAGTGGAATACCTCAAATGGTTCATTTGTTTCATTCTGATCTAGTCCTTCAATTGCAGACTGAGTGCAAAATTGATTAAATTAAATTAAATTAATTAACACTGAATATGCACCTTAACATTTCTTTTCTGTGATGTTGCATTGCAGCAAGTATCGATAGTCTGTCTGATTCTTTGTCTTGCTCTGATGCCAATTGTTCTAAGCCCTGAAATTGTAAGTCATGTGTGAAGTTCTTTTCAGTACCTTTCAAGAAAATTGTTTACAATAGTTATAATAATAATTATTATATTTATCCCTTGGAATGCAGGATTATTATGAAATTTTAGACTTCAGTGCTCAAATCTGCCAGTTTTGCAAGGCCCCAAAGTCAAGCTGTTTTGCACTCAAAATGGTCAACAGTTGTGCTAATGTGCGAGCCAGCGAGCCATGCGAGTCATGGGAGTCATGGCTGCGAGCTATGCGAATCATGACTGCGAGTCATGCAAGCCATGGCAGTGAGTGATGCTAGCCAACATGGCGAGCTATGCGAGTCAACATGCGAATGCTTAGACTTAACAACTGTTTATCAGCACTATTTGAAATGGGTACTAAGATTTAAATGTGAAATTCACATGGCTCGCTGGCTCGCAGATTTAGCAGATCCTACTTTTACAAATTTCCCCCGTAGACTACTGCCTTGTCGTGGTGGGGGAGCTTGCGTGCCTCAGTGACCTTGAGAGCTTTACCGTCCGGGGTATCCCCCCAGCAGGTCCAACCTTGGAGGGCAGGCCAAAGGGTGGAGGCCAGACTAAATGGTAGTCACTGGTCCTCCAGGTTGGGGGTTGGGTGTGCGGCTAATCCCCGCACGCCATAAACATTATCTGATTATGGAAACCAAAAAAACTGGCCTTAAGAGTCCTCATGGGCCCGATAAGGATAAGTGAGTAAGTACTTTTACAAACGATGCAATTTAATTTGCGACTATAACTTGTGGCAAAATTTTCATATCTTGTATCTTTTTTTAAAATTTCGAGCCTAGGGTATGTTATGAAAACGTTTAACTAGAGTCCACGCTTATTGCCGAAAAATGTGTGAAAACTGCTTACCACCTTTCAGCTTGCGAACGAAAAGGCGTATCAGGAAATAAGCGTTTTAAAATAGTCAATATCTTTGGCTTTTATGTTTGTGAGGGTGGTAAGCAGCTGCTTTATCACTAATATCAGGCATTTCTTCTGTTTTATGCGAAAAATATCATTATGCGGAGGATGTGGATTTTAGGGAAGTTGGAAGTCAACTGAAGTTCTGAAACCCTGAGAGGAAGTCATTTTGAAGCAAAGAATACACCTTATTCCAAAATGGCCGCCATTTTAGTATTCTTTTGTTTGATTGTTACGTTTGAAAGCTAGGCCAAAAGGCCTCTTTTGTTATGGTAAATAGCTACGCGCAAGAATTTACATTGACCATTTTCACATTCCCCATAATACACATTGTTTGCCCCCCAAAGTTTGCATAACCCATTGTTTTCAAATGTCTTGGGGACATTGCATACTCCCAAGAGCATTTGAAAACAACGGTTTATACAAAATGTGGGGGAAGGGGGGGGGGGGGGGGGGCAAACAAAGTGTATTATGGGGAATGTGAAAATGGTCAATTAGAAATCTCTTGGGTTTTTAGCTGTATGCTTGCTTTTATCCCGACGTGCGCAGGTTTTTTTTGAAAAAAAGCGCTTTGTATCATCATCATAAAATTTCATGATGTCACAGTGTGAAAGGATAACAGAAACTATAAATTGATGCAGCTTGTGCATTTTCATTATACTCGTAATTTATAAGAGGGAAAAGAATTTATCGGCATCTTCACGAAACACACGAAAAAAACAAACGAAAAATTCTTACGCGGGTGGTTACAAAAAAATAGAATAATCCGTAATTAAGCTTACATGACATACGAACTATTGACTATTAATTAAAGACTCTTACCTCTACTTTTTGTCTCAACGACTTCATCTTTTGTTTCACCTTTAAATCTAAGTCATTTAAAACGCCTAAGGGCCCTTCACAGGAAAATTTTCCCAAAAAACATTACTGTTTTTTTGAATGGGAATTCCGCAAATTCCCATTCACAAAAACATTGTTGGAAAATCCGAACACTTACCATTAATGTATTTTAGAAGGAAAACATTAATGGATTTAAGAGATTTTACATTATGGAATTTATTAAAATCACATCAATGTAAAACAACTTTCCATCATGGTTTTAATAGTATTTACCATTAGTGGAAAATTGCAAAAATCATCTAATGGGATATCAGAGAAACACATTCATATTTGAAGGAATTCCCATCATGGTTTAATAACATTTACCACTGTGCAAAAATAAAAGAATCACAAGATGGGTTTTTGAAGAAACACATTCATGGTTGATTAAACTTTCCATCATGGTTTTAATAGTATTTCCCATAGTGGAAAATTGCAAAAATCATCTAATGGGATATCAGAGAAACACATTCATATTTGAAGGAATTCCCATCATGGTTTAATAACATTTACCACTATACAAAAATAAAAGAATCACAAGATGGGTTTTTGAAGAAACACATTCATGGTTGATTAAACTTCCCATTATGGTTTAATAGGATTTACCACGGTGAAATTCAAGTAACAAAGGATGGGTTTATGAAGGAACACATTCGTGTTCTACAAACTTCCCATCATGGTTTAAATAGCATTTACCATTCTGAAAACTCAAGTAACACAGGATGGGTTTATGAAGACACACATTCATGGATGACTAAACTTCACATCATGGTCAAATAGGATTCACCAAATATGTGAAAGCTCAAATAACACAGAATGGGTTTATGAAGGAACACATTCGTGTTCGCCTGACTTCCTGTCGTGGTATATGAGCATTTGCCACCGTAAAAAATCAATGTAAAACACAATTGCTTTATGAAGAAACACATTCATGTTTGACTACAACTTTCCAACATGGTTTTACAGTAATTTACTATTTATGGAAAACTCAAGGTAAGACAGGATCGGTTTATGAAGAAAATTAATTACTTAATTAGTACTTAACTAAGGAATGGACTGACTCTTAAATTTTAACCAAAAACAGGAACATATTTTTAGTGTCCATCTTTGAACACCACTTGATTGGAAATGGGAATATCCTACATCAGTATATTAGGATAGAGAACTTAGGCTGCAACCTAAAAAGCCTTTCTTTTAATTATATCCGCTCGGGTTATATGCTTCAGTTCTTTTCCAGAATTACTGTGTACAATTTCGTTATCAAGAAGATATGATGCGACAATCTGAGCTGCCTTTTCTTTGTCCAGGTTTTGAGTCTCCTTTGCTGGTTTCAAACTATACTTTTTGATGCAAGAGATGAGCTGATGTTTAGCCACGTCTTTGAAACCTATGGCATTGAACGCCACTTGCACAATCACTTTTGCTGCTGGTATGGGTACACATCTCTGTGGATTACAAAAAAGGGTTGTTAACCAAAGCAAAGAAATAAATGGAATTAAAAGCTCCAGATGTCCTCTTATTCATAACTGCAACATTACCTTTTAAATGCATGCAAGTTGTAATTCCTACAGCATGTATTGTGAATATTCTCTTCACATACTACTTTAATGCTTATTAGAAAATTGGCTGGTTGGAAGATTTTTCATGTACATTGTATGCCCGGGGAAACGAATTATCTCTGTACAAATAATTATATGTGTGAGCCACTTTCAGCAATTAAGTTGGGTGAAAGAAATATCAAAAGATGCACCCCTGGAATGCTACCGTAAACACTGAGAAAGTTATGGGTGGTGAATGGTACCTCAGAAAAAGTGGGTCTCGGAAAAGTTGTTGTCGTTACTTTTTTTATAGGGTCTCGAAACTTCTTACCAAAGAGTCTTGGGCTCAAATTTCTGACTAGGATCTCGCCATCTCAGTGAGTCTCTCATTAAATCATTCGCCACCCCTAAAGTTGTGGGCACATTGATTCGGAAGATAAACATTCACTAACAGTGTCCAATTCATGCACAATTTGAACGAGTGTAATATTTTTCAACACTCAAAGAGAAATTTCGTATCTCCACGCAACCATGTAATATCCGTTATATATCCCTGTAATGTGTTATTAAAATTTAAAAAAAAATCCTACTAGCCTTGTTATAGTCGTGCCCACTACGATGTCGGCGGCATCTCTCGTTTAAGACATCCAATATGTGTTGTTTAATCCTTTCAACATTAAATCCTGCTGGCTCAAAGGTACAGTCAGGTGACAGCTTTTCAACCAGTGCCTCAAGTTCCTTTTTTTTGCTTCGTTGTCTTTCTTAAATACAGGAATGTTGTTACCTGGCCACTTGCTTGTGGTTGCATCTGTAACAGCTTTTCTTCTGTGAGGGTTAAGTAGTATCAAAAAAATAATCACCATGTTATCAACTTCTTTTAATACTTAATAAAATGTAACTTTTAATTTTACAACGCCTGTTTCTAAAACTGGGGCTTTTGAACTTGATGTGCGGTGCAAGGACATCCACAGTTGATCTGTCGATGTTAAGAAGAAAATGGCTTTACTTGCACAATGTTTACTGGCCGAACACATAAGTTATAATACTCACTTCACTTTGTAGATTCTCTGGGTCATCTCAGATAGGGCCTTGATCTCTTGCACAGTGGGTTTCTTGTTACGTCTACAGGGTATCTGTGCAACTGGTAATTCAGAAATCAGTTCTTTTAGCAACAGTTGGTCGCCTACTGTAGTTAAACCGCAAGCAGAGAACTGAGCCGCTGTACCCTCCTTAGCAAGGTATGCTAGAGCTTTTCCGTCGATGTTCTCTTCTGCAAGATTTGGAAGAACAATAAGCTAGTAAATCCACTGTCAAAGGTTATAAAATACTGACAAAAACTAAACAAAACAAAAACTAAAGTTCTTTAACTAAGCTAACGACTAAACAATATAATTTCTATTTTACGGTAGGGCTCGCATTCCTGATCAGCTATCAATGGCTAACATAAACTTCACGACATTTGGCCTAAAACGCTTGAAAAGAGGAAAAGCTGAAAATTGATATTTCACCTCAAGGCCCTGCACTAAGTAACCTTTCTTAATGACGATTTTAACGTCCATACGTGCAGCAAACTAAACTAAAACCTTATGTCGTACTAAGCTTACGGTAATCTTGTTGCAGACCTGAACACGGTTTGGACAGAAAGTCAGAGTTCATACCTGTGCTTGAAATAGCATTTTGGATTCTATTTTACTTTTCTTCCCAAATAAAAGATAAAAAAATTCATAAGATCTCACCTTCAAACTTTTTCGCGATGTCTTTGTTGTATTTTTGTTGTATTTTCTGCCGAACTTCCTCCACTGTCCACTCCATGCTCGAGAATAGAAAATGCAATGATAAAATGGCGCGAACGTCCCGAACAGCAACCACCCCAACTCCATATTTGGAAAGAACTGGAACCCAGTGTTTTGCTGTTTGTCAGTGGTTGTGGGAAGGCGGGAAAAAGGCGGGAAATTTCAACATTGTTTCGAAGTGAATAAAAAAGAAAACTTTGATCCACCCTATAAAATAACAAAGGTCTCTCTAGGAATAAGAAATTCTTCTCCTTGTATGTTTGTATGAAGATAGAGACACTTTTCCATGCATAAAAGTTAAA